>NC_084632.1:45187530-45322530 GCF_033978795.1 Nerophis ophidion
AGGCAGCACAGTGGAAGAGGGGTTAGTGCGTCTGCCTCACAATACCAAGGTCCTGAGTAGTCCTGGGTTCAATCCCGGGCTCGGGATCTTTCTGTGTGGAGTTTGCATGTTCTCCCCGTGAATGCGTGGGTTCTACTCCAGCTTCCTCCCACCTCCAAAGACATGCACCTGGGGATAGGCCCCTCCCACCTCCAAAGACATGCACCTGGGGATAGGCCCCTCCCACCTCCAAAGACATGCACCTGGGGATAGGCCCCTCCCACCTCCAAAGATATGCACCTGGGGATAGGCCTCTCCCACCTCCAAACACATGCACCTGGGGATAGGCCCCCCCCCACCTCCAAAGACATGCACCTGGGGATAGGCCCCCCCCCCCCCACCTCCAAAGACATGCACCTGGGGATAGGCCCCCCCCCCCACCTCCAAAGACATGCACCTGGGGATAGGCCCCCCCCACCTCCAAAGACATGCACCTGGGGATAGGCCCCTTCCACCTCCAAAGACATGCACCTGGGGATAGGCCCCCCCCCCCCACCTCCAAAGACATGCACCTGGGGATAGGACCCTCCCACCTCCAAAGACATGCACCTGGGGATAGGCCCCCCCCCCACCTCCAAAGACATGCACCTGGGGATAGGCCCCCCCCCACCTCCAAAGACATGCACCTGGGGATAGGCCCCTCCCACCTCCAAAGACATGGACCTGGGGATAGCCCCTCCCACCTCCAAAGACATGGACCTGGGGATAGGCCCTCCCACCTCCAAAGACATGCACCTGGGGATAGGCCCCCCCCACCTCCAAAGACATGCACCTGGGGATAGGCCCCCCCCCACCTCCAAAGACATGCACCTGGGGATAGGCCCCCCCCCACCTCCAAAGACATGCACCTGGGGATAGGACCCTCCCACCTCCAAAGACATGCACCTGGGGATAGGCCCCCCCCCCACCTCCAAAGACATGCACCTGGGGATAGGCCCCCCCCCACCTCCAAAGACATGCACCTGGGGATAGGCCCCTCCCACCTCCAAAGACATGGACCTGGGGATAGCCCCTCCCACCTCCAAAGACATGGACCTGGGGATAGGCCCTCCCACCTCCAAAGACATGCACCTGGGGATAGGCCCCCCCCCACCTCCAAAGACATGCACCTGGGGATAGGCCCCCCCCCACCTCCAAAGACATGCACCTGGGGATAGGCCCCTCCCACCTCCAAAGACATGGACCTGGGGATAGCCCCTCCCACCTCCAAAGACATGCACCTGGGGATAGGCCCCCCCCACCTCCAAAGACATGCACCTGGGGATAGGCCCCTCCCACCCCCTCAAGACATGCACCTGGGGATAGGTTGATTGGCAACACTAAATGGTCCCTAGTGTGTGAATGTTGTCTGTCTATCTGTGTTGGCCCTGTGATGAGTTGGCCACTTGTCCAGGGTGTACGATGCCTTCCGCCTGAATGCAGCTGACTCCCCCAGCAAATCCAAACGGGACAAGCGGTAGGAAATGGATGGATGGATGGAGAAATATTTTGGGGATGTAATGTGTCAAAGGCAGAGCGTAAATCCAACACTGTTACTTCTTTATTCTCTAAAGTCCACCTGATTCACCACTTGACTCCCCCCGCAACTCCAAACGGGACAAACGGTAGGAAATGGATTGATGGATGGAAATAAATCCATCCATTTTATACCGCTTGTCCCTTTAGAGGTTAAAGAGGGTGCTGGAGCCTATCTCAACTGCATTCGGGTGGAAGGCGGGGTTTTCTCTCTCTCTCTCTCTCTCTCTCTCTCTAATATACTAATATATATATATATATATATATATATATATATATATATATATATATATATATATATATATATATATATATATATATATATATATATATATATATTGGTATATACATGTATCAGTTTATGTTGACAACCTGAACCTCTGATTGAAGTGAAATAGTTAGCACAAATGTAAGTGTAGATTGTCAGTCATATCGTCCAAAAAGGTCTGAAGTCTAGTCAACTCTAGGGAATAGTAGTCTAGCTGCCTCCAATCAGCCTTTGCAGATAGTGCAAAACTCCTTTCACACAAAAAAATGAGGTCCACCGCCCCCACAAGGTGTCCCTTATTTGATTGGATTTTCCAGGGAGCTGGCAACCCTAACAATGCGAGTTGGCGACATGAAGCACACGGAGCAGCCCTTGGTCTTCACAGATGTTGTGCTTGACTTTATTAAATGTATTTATATTGTTTTTTGGTGCAGCCGGGTCGGAGCAGGAGGAGATAGAAAGAGAAGAAAAGGAAGAGAGAGGGGGAAATTGTGGGGATAAGACAGAGAGACAAAAACAACAACAGCAAACACAACAATAACAACAACAATAGAACATCATCAGCAAATAGGAAATGTACAAATATGATACAAAAAGTCATATCGGAGAAGCAGTTTGTGAAATAAATAATATTACAGAAATGACAAAGAAGATTATTACACTACAAATGGATCAATACAAATACCGATAGAAATAGCACTATAGACAATGAATAATAACAATAATACTTCTATTGTTGGAGCCAAATTTCCTCATTCCTTTATATTGTTTATTTTCTTTTCTTTAATTGAATCAGCCCAGAGGGAATTTCCTTTGGTGGTGGATTGCTCCACCCACTTCCTGTTAGGTATCAGGAAGTGTTGACAGGGAGGCGACTGTTGATACAGGGTGGTTACCATGGTAACCTCTTTAAATTGGGTTCAGGTGTGAGCACGGGCAAGAAGACAAACAGTTTTGGAGCGTGACTGACGTGAGTTGTTGTGACAATTATGCATCAATATGCCAGCCAAGGTCAGCATACTTTTGTTGTATAGCATACATTTGATTTCATTTGTTAGCTTAAAAAAATAAAGGGATTGTCATATCCAAAAACAAAACTACAGTACTGGACATTATCATTTACACGCGTCAAACTGGTCAACACCGTTGCCCTCAGTATCGGCCCAGAGGTAAGGGCAATCTATTTACAACAAAACAATACAACTGTCCAGATGCAACACTACATACTGTGTATGTAAAGATGACTTCAAATAACAAATGGAGCAGATAAATAGGGGGAAGGAAAGAGAAGCCAACTACATTAACCTTGTAGATTGTTATAGGTTAAGATTTGTCAGTGTGTTACCCCAAAGGCAACAACATTAATATATCTTTTTTTTTATTATTAACATTTACAGACCTAATCATTGCAATATCAATGTTTTCCCCACCCTCAGTAAATACAAAATATATTGGAATTAGGGGACTTTTTATTTTGTATCTTATTCAAAATCAAGTTTGATTTTGAATAGTTTACCAGTCAGGAAGTGGTCAAGCTGCCACAAACGGAAGCCACGCTGAGTCGATGGTTGATACTTCAAGTGTGGGAATGTCAACGAGCCAGGCAGCAGAGGGATTCAAGCTCACTTCAAATATCACTCCATTTGGGGTTTTTCCCTGAGAACTTCAGTCATGGCGAGCTTAGTGGTTTGTTATCCTGCCAGTGCACACATTAAGGGTGTATCTGGTCACATTGGGGGTGTATCTGGTCACATTGAGGGTGTATCTGGTCACATTGGGGGTGTATCTGGTCACATTGTGGGTGTATCTGGTCACATTAGGGGTGTATCTGGTCACATTGGGGGTGTATCTGGTCACATTGAGGGTGTATCTGGTCACATTGGGGGTGTATCTGGTCACATTGAGGGTGTATCTGGTCACATTGAGGGTGTATCTGGTCACATTGAGGGTGTATCTGGTCACATTGAGGGTGTATCTGGTCACATTGGGGGTGTATCTGGTCACATTGGGGGTGTATATGGTCACATTGAGGGTGTATCTGGTCACATTAAGGGTGTATCTGGTCACATTGGGGGTGTATCTGGTCACATTGAGGGTGTATCTGGTCACATTGAGGGTGTATCTGGTCACATTGGGGGTGTATCTGGTCACATTGAGGGTGTATCTGGTCACATTGGGGGTGTATCTGGTCACATTGAGGGTGTATCTGGTCACATTGAGGGTGTATCTGGCCACATTGGGGGTGTATATGGTCACATTGAGGGTGTATCTGGTCACATTGAGGGTGTATCTGGTCACATTGAGGGTGTATCTGGTCACATTGGGGGTGTATCTGGTCACATTGAGGGTGTATCTGGTCACATTAAGGGTGTATCTGGTCACATTGAGGGTGTATCTGGTCACATTGGGGGTGTATCTGGTCACATTGGGGGTGTATCTGGCCACATTGAGGGTGTATCTGGTCACATTGGGGGTGTATCTGGTCACATTGAGGGTGTATCTGGTCACATTGGGGGTGTATCTGGTCACATTGAGGGTGTATCTGGTCACATTGAGGGTGTATCTGGTCACATTGAGGGTGTATCTGGTCACATTGAGGGTGTATCTGGTCACATTAAGGGTGTATCTGGTCACATTGGGGGTGTATCTGGTCACATTGGGGGTGTATCTGGTCACATTGGGGGTGTATCTGGTCACATTAAGGGTGTATCTGGTCACATTAAGGGTGTATCTGGTCACATTGGGGGTGTATCTGGTCACATTGGGGGTGTATCTGGTCACATTGAGGGTGTATCTGGTCACATTGAGGGTGTATCTGGTCACATTGGGGGTGTATCTGGTGACATTAAGGGTGTATCTGGTCACATTGGGGGTGTATCTGGCCACATTGAGGGTGTATCTGGTCACATTGGGGGTGTATCTGGTCACATTGAGGGTGTATCTGGTCACATTAAGGGTGTATCTGGTCACATTGGGGGTGTATCTGGCCACATTGGGGGTGTATCTGGTCACATTGAGGGTGTATCTGGTCACATTGGGGGTGTATCTGGTCACATTGAGGGTGTATCTGGTCACATTAGGGGTGTATCTGGTCATATTGGGGGTGTATCTGGCCAGATTAGGGGTGTATCTAGCCACATTGGGGGTGTATCTGGTCACATTGGGGGTGTATCTGATCACATTGAGGGTGTATCTGGTCACATTAGGGGTGTATCTGGTCACATTGAGGGTGTATCTGGTCACATTGGGGGTGTATCTGGTCACATTGAGGGTGTATCTGGTCACATTGGGGGTGTATCTGGTCACATTGGGGGTGTATATGGCCACATTGGGGGTGTATCTGGCCACATTAAGGGTGTATCTGGTCACATTAAGGGTGTATCTGGTCACATTATGGGTGTATCTGGCCACATTGGGGGTGTATATGGTCACATTGAGGGTGTATCTGGTCACATTGAGGGTGTATCTGGTCACATTGAGGGTGTATCTGGCCACATTGGGGGTGTATCTGGCCACATTAAGGGAGTATCTGGCCACATTGGGGGTGTATCTGGTCACATTGGGGGTATATCTGGTCACATTAGGGGTGTATCTGGTCACATTGGGGGTGTATCTGGTCACATTGGGGGTGTATCTGGTCACATTGGGGGTGTATCTGGTCACATTGAGGGTGTATCTGGTCACATTGAGGGTGTATCTGGTCACATTGGGGGTGTATCTGGTCACATTGGGGGTGTATCTGGCCACATTGAGGGTGTATCTGGTCACATTGGGGGTGTGTCTGGTCACATTGAGGGTGTATCTGGTCACATTAGGGGTGTATCTGGTCACATTGGGGGTGTATCTGGCCACATTTAGGGTGTATCTGGCCACATTGGGGGTGTATATGGTCACATTGGGGGTGTATTTGGTCACATTGAGGGTGTATCTGGTCACATTAAGGGTGTATCTGGTCACATTGGGGGTGTATATGGCCACATTGGGGGTGTATCTGGTCACATTGAGGGTGTATCTGGTCACATTGGGGGTGTATCTGGTCACATTGAGGGTGTATCTGGTCACATTGGGGTTGTATCTGCTCACATTAGGGGTGTATCTGGCCACATTAAGGGTGTATCTGGCCACATTGGGGGTGTATATGGTCACATTGAGGGTGTATCTGGTCACATTGGGGGTGTATCTGGTCACATTGAGGGTGTATCTGGTCACATTAGGGGTGTATCTGGTCACATTGGGGGTGTATCTGGTCACATTGGGGGTGTATCTGGTCACATCGGGTACATCTGAAACTTTGGGGGTGTATATGGCTACATGTGGTGCGTATCTGGTCACTTTGGGTGTATCTGGCCAGATTGGGGGTGTATATGGCCACATTGGGGGTGTATCTGGTCACATTGAGGGTGTATCTGGTCACATTGGGGGTGTATCTGGTCACATTGGGGTTGTATCTGCTCACATTAGGGGTGTATCTGGCCACATTAAGGGTGTATCTGGCCACATTGGGGGTGTATATGGTCACATTGAGGGTGTATCTGGTCACATTGGGGGTGTATCTGGTCGCATTGAGGGTGTATCTGGTCACATTAGGGGTGTATCTGGTCACATTGGGGGTGTATCTGGTCACATTGGGGGTGTATCTGGTCACATCGGGTACATCTGAAACTTTGGGGGTGTATATGGCTACATGTGGTGCGTATCTGGTCACTTTGGGTGTATCTGGCCAGATTGGGGGTGTATCTGGCCACAAACACACTCGGGCCGAGGCCTCCGTAAGAAATTAGGAAGAGCGATACGGTCATTCTTCCAACACCTGAAGAATCGTCACAGTCTCTGCTATTATGAGCAGAGTTGTGTGAACGCTCTCCTTTTCCAACAGGCCTCCAAATAGGGAAAGTAGCAACACAAAAGGTTGTTTGGGGAAAGGAAAGCCAAGTGGTGATAGGAAGCCTCTGCTCTGCAAGAAGCTGACAACTTGAATTATATGCTGATGACCCGCGCCACACTCAGGGTCTTTGGGGCCCTGACACCCGCACAATAAACTCATGGCAGTCTGTTTGCCAATCAAGCGCTCGGGCTAATAATCCAATGCTAAATATTCCTGTGTCCTGTGAACCCGCCTTCCTTTGTGATGTCAATCAAAGGAAGCGTGGCGACAGCAAGGTGACATATTGTTTTAACTTCAGACCCTGCACAATGTCTAACCAAGTCCAGGGCCGCAATGCATGATGGGAAGATTCATTGTCTCTTATAATGTGTCGAAAACACTTAAGATGCACACAAGCACACATTTCAGTTGCCAGTTTGGGAATATTCCACACTGCTTAAAGGCCTACTGAAATGAGATGTTCTTATTTAAACGGGGATAGCAGCTCCATTCTATCCGTCATACTTGATCGTTTCGCCATATTGCCATTATTTTGCTGGAAGGATTTAGTAGAGAACATCGACGATAAAGTTCGCAACTTTTGGTCGCTAATAAAAAAGTCCTGCCTTTACCGGAAATAGCAGACGATGTGCACGTGACATCATGGGTTGGAGGGCTCCTCACATCTGAACATTGTTTATAATGTGAGCCTCAAGCAGCAAGAGCTATTCGGACCGAGAAAGCGACAATTTCTCCATTAATTTGAGCAAGGATGAACGATTTGTGGATGAGGAAAGTTAGAGTGAAGCACTAAAAAATAAAAAAACGACGGCTCCAGGCGGCGGCAGTGGGAATGTTTCAGATGTAATTAGACACATTTACTACGATAGTTCTGGAAGATCCCTTATCTGCTTATTGTTTTAATAGTGTTTAAGTGAGATTGTAAAGACATACCTGAAAGTCGGAGGGCTGCGGTGAACGCCAGTGTCTCTCAGAGAAGCTGATGGAGGAGCCAAGATAACAGCTGCCTTTTTGAGCTGCAGGAGGAAGTCCCAGGTAAGAGCTGACTTAATATCACAATTTTCCCATCCAAAAACTTGCTGGTTGACGTAGAAAACATGTTCGCTTGACCGCTCTGTGTTAAAGCTTCAAAACAAACAAAGAAACACAGGCTGTGTCTCGGTTGCTAAAGGCAGCTGCAATCCACCGCTTTCCACCAACAGCATCATTCTTTTTAGTCTCCATTATTAATTGAACAAATTGCAAAAGATTCAGCAACACAGATGTCCAAATTACTGTGTAATTGTGCTATGAAAAGAGACCACTTTTAGCCGTGTGTTGTGCTGGGCTAATATGTCCCCTACAACTCGAGACGTCACAAACACGCGTCATCGTCGCGTCATCATTCCGCGACGTTTTCAACAAGAAACTCTGCGGGAAATTTTAAATTGTACTTTAGTAAACTAAATTGGCATGTGTTGCAATGTTAATATTTCATCATTGATGTATAAACTATCAGACTGCGTGGTCGCTAGTAGTGGCTTTCAGTAGGACTTTAAAAGGATTGGTAAATGTTGGCTGCCCTGCACGGTCCATCAATTAATGATGAATTCCTGATAATTACCCTATTTTCAGGATTATAGAGCACCCATTTCAACAGAATCCCTGTATTAGCCACATCGGACTATAAACCACAGAGGAGTTATTCACACAGAAATATTCTGTAAATGTTTATTTACATACCTTCATTGTTTCCAAACGGTGTCTGTATGACGGCAGTAAAACAGCTGATCAAACAAAACAGAAGTCATCGTCTGAGGTGAAATTCTATGCCAGGTTTTAGCACATGTCCTCACACGTGCTGAATAAAACGCACTTTGGACATCCTTGTGTTTTAGTAATGTTTTTGTTCATGCTCAGACCATTCTCAAGTTTAGAAGACTTTCAATTTTTCTGTTAAAATTGAAAAATTGTTCAGTAAGAAATAATAAAGTACAGTATTTTCCAGACTATAGAGCACACCAGTATATAAGCCACACCCACTACATTTTGAAAGAAATAAATAGCACTGTCACGGCTGGCGCACATGTCGCTGCGTTCTTCTCTGGACACGCCCACGTGCGTTCCTCTATAGCCGCAGCCGCACCCCTGCTCGGCAATCATCAATCAACATACCTGACGCTGATGAGGAGGCTCCACACTATTTAGACCAACCCGTCCTGTGTTCCAGTGCCAGAACCTAGCCATCTGTATGCTACAGTAACCCTTCACGTATCTAGCTCCTTCTCTACCCTAACATATGCCAAAGCCTAAACTGCTTCCTTGTCTCAGTGCCATCTTCTTCTCCCCTGTACCGTTACAACTTACAAGTCTATATATTAGTCGCACCGGACTATAAGTGGCAGATAAATATGTTGTGAAATGAGCTATTTACACAGAAATATTCTGTAAATGATTATTTACATACTTTAATAGTTTCCGGACAGTGTCTGTAACAGGGCAGTAAAACGGCTGATCAAACAAAATGTCAGTCCTGGTCATGGACCCACTAGCTGCGCAAGCTAGCTCTCCAATCAGCTAAACAGACTCAATAACTCCACGCTGACGTTTTGCTGAATTTACTGATGAGTTTGTGAAAGTTAAACAATACAAAAAGAATGCCATTGTAAGTTATTAATACTAACACAGACTCTCGTAAACGTGTTAGCATATTAGCTCATGCTAACGGCGCTACCCTGATTGAATTACGAACACGTGCACATATGCATGAAGACACTCCTACTGACATCACACATGGGACGCTTTAGTAAGTAAGAATAGTTTTAGTTATGTTGTAAAACTTACAAACGTTGCTTGGAGTGATGAATGAAGAGTCCATTGGAGTAGATCCGCTATGGATGGCGAGAAGACAGAATGGCATGTCTACTTCCGGTTCAAAGCTTTAAACAGCAGTAAGCACTTGTAGGCATTCCCCCAGCAGCACCCGCAGTGACCAAACTTGCCTGAAAGTTGGCGCTATAGCACAAACAATAACACACCAATGAAGTGTCTCTACGTGTGTTGGATACATTTTATTTGCTTTATGGCCGTCCTCCAAGGAAAATCCTTAAATTAGCCGCACTGTTTTTTTTTTTCAAGTTACCAGGTTTCACATTCTAACATGTCCGAAAAGGAGTAGGAACAGGCGGAGCCTATTTAGTTCTACCCTTTCTTTCCGTCCGTGTAACAACGATTTTAGCGATGTAAAAAAAATCTTCTGGGCAAGGACATCCAATTGACCTTTTCACCAAAGCCTCATGTTAATGTTAACGACTGTCAAAAGGTAGGCAGGCCACCATTTTGCCACTTATTGCTGTCACTATGTGTTCCTGGGACCAACAGTGGTGTGTTGCTGCAACAACATGCTCTCCTGGGTTGCAATAATGCATTGAGAGTCAAAAATATGTTTGTTTCCTTATGATAAACTGCCATTTTGGAATTGTGTCCATCATTCACAATGCCTATATTAGACACGTTCTTCTTTTTTTTATACATTGTAAATAAACGCTAGCAAAAGTCAGCTAATAATGGAGTCAATGGTAGCTCCTCTATTCTGCTTGTACAACATTTTGAAAAACATCCAAAAACCACCATCAAGGTTTAATACACACACTGTAAGGAAAGTATATATGTCATGTAGTAACATTCATAATAACATGTAATATATACATGATGTACGTATATATGTAGTATCTAGTAACATTCATAATAACATGTAATATATACATGATGTAAGTATATATGTCATGTAGTAACATTCATAATACCATGTAATATATACATGATGTAAGTATATATGTAGTATCTAGTAACATTCATAATAACATGTAATATATACATGATGTAAGTATATATGTAGTATCAAGTAACATTCATAATAACATGTAATATATACATGATGTAAGTATATATGTCATGTAGTAACATTCATAATCCATTTCCATCCATCCATTTTCTACCGCTTATTCCCTTTTGGGGTCGCGGGGGGGCACTGGCGCCTATCTCAGCTACAATCGGGCGGAAGGCGGGGTACACCCTGGACAAGTCGCCACCTCATCGCAGGGCCAACACAGATAGACGGACAACATTCACACTCACATTCACACACTAGGGCCAATTTAGTGTTGCCAATCAACCTATCCCCAGGTGCATGTCTTTGGAAATTCATAATAACATGTAATATATACATGATGTAAGTATATATGTCATGTAGTAACATTCATAATAACATGTAATATATACATGATGTAAGTATATATGTAGTATCTAGTAACATTCATAATAACATGTAATATATACATGATGTAAGTATATATGTCATGTAGTAACATTCATGATAACATGTAATATATACATGATGTAAGTATATATGTCATGTAGTAACATTCATAATAACATGTAATATATACATGATGTAAGTATATATGTCATGTAGTAACATTCATAATAACATGTAATATATACATGATGTAAGTATATATGTAGTATCTAGTAACATTCATAATAACATGTAATATATACATGATGTAAGTATATATGTCATGTAGTAACATTCATAATAACATGTAATATATACATGATGTAAGTATATATGTCATGTAGTAACATTCATAATAACATGTAATATATACATGATGTAAGTATATATGTAGTATCTAGTAACATTCATAATAACATGTAATATATACATGATGTAAGTATATATGTCATGTAGTAACATTCATAATAACATGTAATATATACATGATGTAAGTATATATGTAGTATCTAGTAACATTCATAATAACATGTAATATATACATGATGTAAGTATATATGTCATGTAGTAACATTCATAATAACATGTAATATATACATGATGTAAGTATATATGTCATGTAGTAACATTCATAATAACATGTAATATATACATGATGTAAGTATATATGTCATGTAGTAACATTCATAATAACATGTAATATATACATGATGTAAGTATATATGTAGTATCTAGTAACATTCATAATAACATGTAATATATACATGATGTAAGTATATATGTAGTATCAAGTAACATTCATAATAACATGTAATATATACATGATGTAAGTATATATGTCATGTAGTTAGTGATGGGATTGGCAGTTCTTTTGACCGTACTGAATCACTAGAATCAGTTCCTTAAATTGATTCGTTCAAAAAATGTGTTCACCAAATCACTTCTGCAGCAACAGTTCTTTGTGCATGTCGGGGAATCATGAGTCAGTCAGTAACAGCTTCCCCAGCGTTAGCCCTCAGCACCCAATGAAGGACACAAGCCCTCAGCACCCAATGAACGACACAAGCCCTCAGCACCCAATGAAGGACACAAGCCCTCAGCACCCAATGAACGACACAAGCCCTCAGCACCCAATGAAGGACACAAGCCCTCAGCACCCAATGAAGGACACAAGCCCTCAGCACCCAATGAAGGACACAAGCCCTCAGCACCCAATGAACGACACAAGCCCTCAGCACCCAATGAAGGACACAAGCCCTCAGCACCCAATGAACGACACAAGCCCTCAGCACCCAATGAAGGACACAAGCCCTCAGCACCCAATGAACGACACAAGCCCTCAGCACCCAATGAAGGACACAAGCCCTCAGCACCCAATGAAGGACACAAGCCCTCAGCACCCAATGAAGGACACAAGCCCTCAGCACCCAATGAACGACACAAGCCCTCAGCCCCCAATGAAGGACACAAGCCCTCAGCACCCAATGAAGGACACAAGCCCTCAGCACCCAATGAAGGACACAAGCCCTCAGCCCCCAATGAAGGACACAAGCCCTCAGCACCCAATGAACGACACAAGCCCTCAGCCCCCAATGAAGGACACAAGCCCTCAGCACCCAATGAACGACACGCACAGTGACTGAACGAGATCCACAATGTGACGTCATCCTCCGCGACACACTCACTTCTCTGTGTCAGTAGGTTCGCGAGTCCTGAGAGCGAGAGCGTTGTCGTTCACTGAGTGATTCATGTTGTTAATCCGCGGTCAATCAATCGTTGGCTCAGTCGGACAGTTGCACTCATCAAGGCATGGTCGCGGTGGACAGTTGCACTCATCAAGGCATGGTCGCGGTGGACAGTTGCACTCATCAAGGCATGGTCGCGGTGGACAGTTGCACTCATCAAGGCATGGTCGCGGCGGACAGTTGCACTCATCAAGGCATGGTCGCGGTGGACAGTTGCACTCATCAAGGCATGGTCGCGGCGGACAGTTGCACTCATCAAGGCATGGTCGCGGTGGACAGTTGCACTCATCAAGGCATGGTCGCGGTGGACAGTTGCACTCATCAAGGCATGGTCGCGGCGGACAGTTGCACTCATCAAGGCATGGTCGCGGTGGACAGTTGCACTCATCAAGGCATGGTCGCGGCGGACAGTTGCACTCATCAAGGCATGGTCGCGGCGGACAGTTGCACTCATCAAGGCATGGTCGCGGTGGACAGTTGCACTCATCAAGGCATGGTCGCGGTGGACAGTTGCACTCATCAAGGCATGGTCGCGGCGGACAGTTGCACTCATCAAGGCATGGTCGCGGTGGACAGTTGCACTCATCAAGGCATGGTCGCGGCGGACAGTTGCACTCATCAAGGCATGGTCGCGGTGGACAGTTGCACTCATCAAGGCATGGTCGCGGCGGACAGTTGCACTCATCAAGGCATGGTCGCGGCGGACAGTTGCACTCATCAAGGCATGGTCGCGGTGGACAGTTGCACTCATCAAGGCATGGTCGCGGTGGACAGTTGCACTCATCAAGGCATGGTCGCGGTGGACAGTTGCACTCATCAAGGCATGGTCGCGGTGGACAGTTGCACTCATCAAGGCATGGTCGCGGCGGACAGTTGCACTCATCAAGGCATGGTCGCGGCGGACAGTTGCACTCATCAAGGCATGGTCGCGGTGGACAGTTGCACTCATCAAGGCATGGTCGCGGCGGACAGTTGCACTCATCAAGGCATGGTCGCGGTGGACAGTTGCACTCATCAAGGCATGGTCGCGGTGGACAGTTGCACTCATCAAGGCATGGTCGCGGTGGACAGTTGCACTCATCAAGGCATGGTCGCGGTGGACAGTTGCACTCATCAAGGCATGGTCGCGGTGGACAGTTGCACTCATCAAGGCATGGTCGCGGTGGACAGTTGCACTCATCAAGGCATGGTCGCGGTGGACAGTTGCACTCATCAAGGCATGGTCGCGGTGGACAGTTGCACTCATCAAGGCATGGTCGCGGTGGACAGTTGCACTCATCAAGGCATGGTCGCGGTGGACAGTTGCACTCATCAAGGCATGGTCGCGGTGGACAGTTGCACTCATCAAGGCATGGTCGCGGTGGACAGTTGCACTCATCAAGGCATGGTCGCGGTGGACAGTTGCACTCATCAAGGCATGGTCGCGGCGGAGCTCAACTGAACTGAGAAATGAACCAATCAGTTCATGATGTGATTCAGTTCAGTATGTTCACTCAAAAGATTAGTTTGTTCGAACTAATCGTTCGCGAACGACACAACACTACATGTAGTAACATTCATAATAACATGTAATATATCCAGGATGTAAGTATATATGTAATATCTAGTAACATTTGTAATAACATGTAATATTTACATATTTTGATCATTTTAATCAATACTTTTTCCTTCAACAACAACTACAAGATTACTACTCTGGGAACGGCGTGGCGCAGTGGGAGAGTGGCCGTGCGCAACCCGAGGGTCCCTGGTTCAATCCCCACCTAGTACCAACCTGGTCACGTCCGTTGTGTCCTGAGCAAGACACTTCACCCTTGCTCCTGATGGGCGCTGGTTAGCGCCTTGCATGGCAGCTCCCTCCATCAGTGTGTGAATGTGTGTGTGAATGTGGAAGTAGTGTCAAAGTGTTTTGAGTACCTTGAAGGTAGAAAAGCACTATACAAGTACAACCCATTTATTATTTATTTACTCATGGCAGACATGATGAGAGGCAAGATAATAAAACGATCACTTGCTGTACAATGTCTGCTCTCACTGCAATGTTTATATCTTGCTGTTTGTGTCTCCTAATCTAAGTTGGATGTCTAAGTTGACCAAGTTTGGGCTTCATGTCCACAACCTTCTACTATTCAGGGCAATTTTTCAAATATTACCATGCCCACATATCACAAAGAAGACAAAAGACTGACTCTTGTTTGGATTCCTCAACGTATTATTTCAACCCGGGAGAGCTTCTGGCAGTAGCAGCCGTAAATGTGACATCCTCTTCGAGCGCTGACACCTGTTGACAGCATCAGCTGGCAGAATGAGGGCCTTGACAAATATGAATACAATTATCACCAATATGAATATGAAGTTCGGTGAAAATTCAGTGGCGGAAAAGTGAGTTGAGTGTCCTCGCCTCCATCTTTTTTACATGATTAAAATCCAACGCTGGCAAAACCTGATGGACGACCTCAGTGTAGAAATGTCAGCCATGATGTTGGCGTGATGCAACACACATTTCCACGTCAACCTCAGTCTTGACAAATCTCATCTTTGCCGCCAAAAATGGTGTGCGCCAGGTTTTTGCACGGAGGTCAGCTTGTTACACGAGGCCGCCAGCTCAATATGTCAATATAGCGGCACAAGCTAGCTAGCTCTCTGCTAAATATACTGGCGGTCCTAATGAATACAAACATGGCTAAATAAACATACTGGAGGTCCTAATGAACACAAACATGGCTAAATAAACATACTGGAGGTCCTAATGAACACAAACATGGCTAAATAAACATACTGGAGGTCCTAATGAACACAAACATGGCTAAATAAACATACTGGAGGTCCTAATGAACACAAACATGACTAAATAAACATACTGGAGGTCCTAATGAATACAAACATGGCTAAATAAACATACTGGAGGTCCTAATGAATACAAACATGGCTAAATAAACATACTGGAGGTCCTAATGAATACAAACATGGCTAAATAAACATACTGGAGGTCCTAATGAATACAAACATGGCTAAATAAACATACTGGAGGTCCTAATAAACACAAACATGGCTAAATAAACATACTGGAGGTCCTAATGAATACAAACATGGCTAAATAAACATACTGGAGGTCCTAATAAACACAAACATGGCTAAATAAACATACTGGAGGTCCTAATAAACACAAACATGGCTAAATAAACATACTGGAGGTCCTAATGAATACAAACATGGCTAAATAAACATACTGGAGGTCCTAATGAACACAAACATGGCTAAATAAACATACTGGAGGTCCTAATGAATACAAACATGGCTAAATAAACATACCGGAGGTCCTAATGAACACAAACATGGCTAAATAAACATACTGGAGGTCCTAATGAATACAAACATGGCTAAATAAACATACTGGAGGTCCTAATGAACACAAACACAGCTAAATAAACATACTGGAGGTCCTAATGAATACAAACATGGCTAAATAAACAGGTCACTATTGTTTTTGGGACTCTCAAGGACTATGCTGTTAGCTGATTTTTGCTAACATTTGTTTATGATTTATAATAAATACAAAAACAAGAAATATGTGTTCTTGTCTAACATAAGACAAAATTCCCCCAAAAAGCGCAGTTACCCTCCAAAAGGGCGGATTTTTCCCTGCAGGAATGTCAAGATGACTTTCTGAGGGGAGTTGCAAAAGATTGCGTGAGCTGACTCGAGGCAAGAAGCCATCATACTTCTCCTTTAATTTCGTGATTAGTTGCACGCTAACACAATATTTCATATGACGGGCTTTCATTTAGCGTGTGGAAAAGCAAACCCAAAGTTTAGGCTCACCATCCAAAGAGCAGGAAATGCAAATGAGAAGCTTGCTAATTGTGCAGCGCCGCCGACGTTGTTTTTTTGGGGCAAATGCAGCCATCTGGATGCTTGTAAGCACATCTTCTCAGATAGGTGACATGCTGGATGGAACTGGGCTGCTTCCACTTCCTTCAGGGACTGACTTGCTCTTACATCACGCCGTGCCACAACAACAGGTCTTGACAGCCAAAGAAACCTTTTTTTTTGCTTCTATAGAGTCAGTAGGGAAATGTGCACGGAGTCAATATATGGCTCTTTTTTTCCCAGACGCCGCCTCCCTCAATTGGGTCTGGCGCCGTCAATGGCGGTCTGTCAAAGGAGAGATAAATATGGGAGTGGAAAAGGGTTTGGCATCCATCGTGACGTCACAGGAAGCAGGAAGACACAAAAGCTGCCCGAGGTTACTTCAACGTTTGGCGCACAGACAAATAAAGCAGACATCTAAGAATATTATGTTGAGAGCACTATGCCATGGCCCCCCAATAGCAGCTCTTCCTGAGGGTGTTTCAGGGTTACAACTTCACCTTTATCTTGACTTTTTGCACCAAAATGTGTCCATTCTCCCTTTTCTATCTACACGATGTGTCTGCTTGTAAGTACTCTGTGTGTGTGTGTGTGTGTGTGTGTGTGCGCGCGTGTGTGTGTGTGTGTGTGTGTGTGTGTGTGTGTGTGTGTGTGTGTGTGTGTGTGTGTGTGTGTGTGTGTGTGTGTGCTGCACAAAATGCTCCTCTGTTCGTAAAC
This sequence comes from Nerophis ophidion, assembly GCF_033978795.1. Taxonomy (NCBI): domain Eukaryota; kingdom Metazoa; phylum Chordata; class Actinopteri; order Syngnathiformes; family Syngnathidae; genus Nerophis; species Nerophis ophidion. Next base: position 45,204,846 of record NC_084632.1, read on the forward strand.
CCAGCAATGAACAAATATATAACAAAATAAAAAAATAATATGTTTGGACATGGCTGCGATTGTCGTGTTCCCTCCAATGCAGGAAACAAGCAGGAGCGGCGTGCAGGTAAGATTAAGCTTTCTTTAATAAATCAAACACAGGACAAAATTACAAAACTGCGGAGGCTGGCAAGCGTGGAGCTAAACAAAAGCAAAATGTCACCAAGGGTGAAAAAGGGGGAATGCTAGTCTGTACAAAGATCACTAGAGCGAGGAGAAAAGCCGGGAGAAGGTAAGTGTTGCCTGTAGCACACATTGACCCAGCAACTACTGCTGGGGGACAGGAAACTATAAAGGGGAGTGATCAACCAAAACACCTGCTGGGAACACTAATTGCTAAACTAAGACTACCATGAATTGATTAACGTGGACCCCGACCTAAACTAGTTGAACAATTTATTGGGGTGTTACCATTTAGTGGTCAATTGTACGGAATATGTACTGTACTGTGCAATCTACTAATAAAAGTATCAATCAATCAAAAGACAAGTGAGGAGCCTCAGTGCCCGTGGCAACCGACAATTAAAGAGGGGGCACCTGGAAACAGACTCAAACTAATGATGGGATCGGCAGTTCTTTTGACTGTACTGAATCACTAAAATCAGTTCCTTAAATTGATTCCTTCAAAAATTAGTTCACCGAATCACCGAATCCACCCCAAAAAATTTGGGCAGGTTGGCGAATCATGAGTCAGTCAGTAACAGCTTCCCCAGCGGCAGATCTCGATGTGTGTCAGTTGGCCAACAACACAAGCCCTCAGCACCCAATGAAGGACACAAGCCCTCAGCACCCAATGAACGACACAAGCCCTCAGCACCCAATGAACGACACAAGCCCTCAGCACCCAATGAACGACACAAGCCCTCAGCACCCAATGAACGACACAAGCCCTCAGCACCCAATGAAGGACACAAGCCCTCAGCACCCAATGAAGGACACAAGGCCTCAGCACCCAATGAACGACACAAGCCCTCAGCACCCAATGAACGACACAAGCCCTCAGCACCCAATGAACGACACAAGCCCTCAGCACCCAATGAACGACACAGGCCCTCAGCACCCAATGAAGGACACAAGGCCTCAGCACCCAATGAACGACACAAGCCCTCAGCACCCAATGAACGACACAAGGCCTCAGCACCCAATGAACGACACAAGCCCTCAGCACCCAATGAACGACACAAGCCCTCAGCACCCAATGAACGACACAGGCCCTCAGCACCCAATGAAGGACACAAGCCCTCAGCACCCAATGAACGACACAAGCCCTCAGCACCCAATGAACGACACAGGCCCTCAGCACCCAATGAAGGACACAAGCCCTCAGCACCCAATGAACGACACAAGCCCTCAGCACCCAATGAACGACACAAGGCCTCAGCACCCAATGAACGACACAAGCCCTCATCACCCAATGAAGGACACAAGCCCTCAGCACCCAATGAACGACACAAGCCCTCAGCACCCAATGAACGACACAAGCCCTCAGCACCCAATGAACGACACAAGCCCTCAGCACCCAATGAAGGACACAAGCCCTCAGCACCCAATGAAGGACACAAGCCCTCAGCACCCAATGAACGACACAAGCCCTCAGCACCCAATGAAGGACACAAGCCCTCAGCACCCAATGAACGACACAAGCCCTCAGCACCCAATGAACGACACAAGCCCTCAGCACCCAATGAACGACACAAGCCCTCAGCACCCAATGAACGACACAAGCCCTCAGCACCCAATGAAGGACACAAGCCCTCATCACCCAATGAACGACACAGGCCCTCAGCACCCAATGAAGGACACAAGGCCTCAGCACCCAATGAACGACACAAGCCCTCAGCACCCAATGAACGACACAAGCCCTCAGCACCCAATGAACGACACAAGGCCTCAGCACCCAATGAAGGACACAAGCCCTCAGCACCCAATGAAGGACACAAGCCCTCAGCACCCAATGAACGACACAAGCCCTCAGCACCCAATGAACGACACAAGCCCTCAGCACCCAATGAACGACACAAGCCCTCAGCACCCAATGAAGGACACAAGCCCTCAACACCCAATGAAGGACACAAGCCCTCAGCACCCAATGAAGGACACAAGCCCTCAGCACCCAATGAACGACACAAGCCCTCAGCACCCAATGAACGACACAAGGCCTCAGCACCCAATGAAGGACACAAGGCCTCAGCACCCAATGAAGGACACAAGGCCTCAGCACCCAATGAACGACGCGCAAAGTGACTGAACGAGATCCTCAATGTGACGTCCTCCTCCGCGACACATTCACTGCTTTGTGTCAGTAGGTTCGCGAGTCCTGAGTCCGTTCACTGAGTGATTTATGTTGTCAACCCACGGTGAACGAATCGTTCATGAATGACACAACACTAACTCAAACAGGAGAACTAGGAAACATAAATCTTGCCATGACCCGGGTGACGATCATGACATAATAATAATTATAATAACAAAATAAATCCATCAATCCAATTTAGAAACAGATAATTTATCAATAAAAATGTTAAATAAATACAAAATAATAAAAAAAAAAAGCCTTTTTAAAAAACAAACAACACAAAAAAGGGGGGAACTGGTACTTGTCAAACAGAGTATAGCACCGTGTTTGATTCATGAGTACTGTGATAGTATAGTAGTACTTGTATACCGTGTAACCCTACCTGGAAATGGCAAAAATCTGCAAAAAATAACCTTTTTGAATGTTTTGGTGTTGAAAATGTACATAAATGATGCAGAGTTGCATGCTAACTGAATTGGGTACACAAGCAATATGGTGGGACTTCAACGCTCATGTTGGCAAAGACAGTGAAACCTGGAGAGGCCTGATTCAATCAATCAATCAATGTTTACTTATATAGCCCTAAATCACTGGTGCGCACACTAAGGAGGGTGAACCCAAGGAAAGCTGTTGGACCGGATGGCGTACCTGGACGTGTACTTAAGACATGTGCCGACCAGCTGGCAGTTGTCTTCACCAGGATTTTCAACCAGTCCTTGTCCCAGTACATCGTCCCACCCTGTCTTAAGGACTCTGTTATTGTCCCATTTCCAAAAAAAACTGTAGTACACAGCCTGAATGATTACCGTCCAGTGGCACTTACACCAATCATTATGAAGTGCTTTGAAACTCTGGTTCGGGGGCACATCACCTCAAATCTGTCAACTGCATTGGACTCCCACCAGTTTGCGTACAGGGCAAACAGATCTACAGAGGATGCTATCACAACAGCCCTCCACACTGCTCTGAGCCACCTAGAGCAGCAGGGGAGCTATGCAAGGTTACTTTTGGTTGATTTTAGCTCTGCGTTCAACACCATCCTCCCGCACAGACTGGTGCCCAAACTGACGGAGCTGGGACGGTCTTCCTCCATCTGCCACTGGATCCTGGACTTCCTGACAAATCGCTCTCAGAAGGTGAGCTACCTCTCAGCATGTATCAGCACCGGCTCCCCCCAGAGCTGTGTGCTAAGCCCCCTACTCTACACCCTCTACACTCATGACCACACCCCTGTTCATTCCAGCAATACCACCATTACATTTGCAGACGACACCACAATAGTTGGACTTATTTCTGAGAGGGATGAGTCTGCCTACAGAAATGAAGTGGAGCGGCTGACTGGGTGGTGCAGGGAAAACAACCTGGTCCTTAACACCACCAAGACGAAGGAGCTGATCATGGATTTCCGGAAGAAAAAAACAATAAACATCCAACCACAGTACATAAATGGGGACTATATGGAAAGGGTCTCTAACTTCAGGTTCCTGGGCATCCAGATCAAGGAAGACCTGTCGTGGAGTATGAATACCTCAGTGACCATCAAAAAGGCACAGCAAAGACTTTACTTTCTGAGACTCCTCAAAAAGAAAAATCTGTCTCAAAAACTGCTTGTGTCCTTCTATCGCTGCTGAATAGAGAGTGTGCTGACATGCTGCATGTGTGTGGTACGCCAGCTGCACGGTGGCAGAGAGAAGTGCACTTCAGAGGGTCATAAAAACTGCCATGAAGATCACTGGCTGCTCTCTCCCCTCCCTAGATGAACTGTATAGTGCCAGGTGCCTCAAAAAGGCCCAAAACATCATAAAGGACCCATCTCACCCTGGACATGAACTTTTTGAACTGATGCCCTCAGGCAGGAGATACAGGACAATAAAATGCCGGACAAACCGTTTTAAAAACACTTTTTACCTGAGAGCAATAGTGTTGCTGAACACAAGATAACAATAATGACTGTGCATGTGAGCTGTATGCTTGGTGTTTTCATGTATTTATCTATGTTCTCATGGTTTTATGTATGATTTTGCACTAAATTAGTTTGCATACAATTTCCTTGTACAATGTACAATGAAAAAGATATATTCTATTTTATTCTATTCTAACTTAAAAGGGGCGGGATAAGTGTGGGGGAAGGGACGTCCAGCGGAACAAGAAACACAATCACCCATGTTTTGGCTCTTTGCCAAGCTAGTCATTCACCTGAGCCACAGGTTGCCTGCACCCGCTCCTAGGGTCAAAGTTACCAGGTCTTCAGTGGTAGCAGTGAAGAGCTATTCAACAGATACAGCTTCAATAGCCGTATTCCCATGGTCAAGCCACTCCTGAACTCTAGACAACGGAAGTTCCCTCAGTCAGCAATAGTTTGGGGAGCCATGTCAGCTGCTGGTTTTGGTCCACTGTGTTTCATCAAGTCCAGAGTCAATGCAGCTGTGTACATGCTTCCATCTGTTGTAAAGCTCTATGGAGATGATGATTTAATTTTCCAGCATGATCTGGCACCTGCCCACAGTGCCAAAACCAGCAGTAGTGACCATGGCATTACTGTCCTCCATTGGCCGGCCAACTTTCCCCACCTGAACCTCATAGAGAATGTGTGGGCTATTGTGAAGAAGAAGCTGAAAGAAACCAGACCTAATAATGCAAATGAGCTAAAGGCCGCTATTGAAGCATCCTGGGCATCCATAACACCTCAGCAATGCCACAGGCCGATTGCCTCCATGCCACGCCGCATTGATGCAGTAATCCCTGCAAAAGGATTCCCAACCAAGTACTGAGTGCATTAATTGACATTTTCAAATGTTTGATTTTGTTTTGCTGTTATAAATCTTTTTTTCTACTTGGTCTGAGGAAATATTCTAATTTTTTGAGACAGGATTTTTGAGTTTTCTTAAGCTGTATGCCATAATCAGCAATATTAATATAATAAAAGGCTTGCAATATTTCAGTTGATGTGTAATGAATCCAGAATGTATGACATTTTCATGTTTTTAGTTGCATTACGGTAAATAAAGGACTTCATCACAATATTCTAATTCTCTGATACAGTCCTGTATATATGATACTAGTTTAACCCTGCCCCAAGTGGAGGAGTTCAAGTTCCTAGGAGTCTTGTTCACGAGTGAGGGAAGAGTGGATCGTGAGATCGACAGGCAGATCGGTGCGGCGTCTTCAGTAATGCGGACGTTGTACCGATCCGTTGTGGTGAAGAAGGAGCTGAGCCGGAAGGCAAAGCTCTCAATTTACCGGCCAATTTACGTTCCCATCCTCACCTATGGTCATGAGCTTTGGGTCATGACCGAAAGGACATGATCACGGGTACAAGCGGCCGAAATGAGTTTCTTCCGCCGTGTGGCGGGTCTCTCCCTTAGAGATAGGGTGAGAAGCTCTGTCATCCGGGAGGAACTCAGAGTAAAGCCGCTGCTCCTCCACATCGAGGGGAGTCAGATGAGGTGGTTCGGGCATCTGGTCAGGATGCCACCCGAACGCCTCCCTAGGGAGGTGTTTAGTGCACGTCTGACTGGCAAGAGGCCACGGGGAAGACCCAGGACACGTTGGGAAGACTATGTCTCCGGGCTGGCCTGGGAAGGCCTTGGGATCCCCCGTGAAGAGCTAGACGAAGTGGCTGGGGAGAGGGAAGTCTGGGCTTCCCTGCTTAGGCTGCTGCCTCCGCGACCTGACCTCGGATAAGCGGAAGAAGATGGATGGATGGATGGATGGATGGATGGATAGTTTAATATAGTGTCATACATCAGATATATACATATGATACTAGTTCAATATAGAGGCTACCCTACTGTTACTTGAAGAAAAGTGTGACCTGGTAAAGAGTCTTATGGGTTCTTCACAATACAAAGAGCGTAATCTCCGTGATCTCAGACAGGGTACGGAGGTTCTCCCAAAGGGTACGGAGGCTCTCCCAAAAGGGTACGGAGGTTCTCCCAAAAGGGTACGGAGGTTCTCCCAAAAGGGTGCGGTGTTACAGAACTCCGCCATCCCTAAGCCGATCCATGTCTGGGTCTCAGGTGTTAGCTCAACTAAATCCTACATAGTGCGAAAATGCTTCTCTTCAAACCCCGATCTAAAAGAAGTCAAGACAAAGCAAATCATTCATCTCATGAATCCAATTGTGCATCCAACACTGACTGGTAACCTCAATTAAGGAAGACATTTGGGGTCACAGGACACAATAAATCCCCATTAGGAGTAATGTGACCACAAGTATTCCAGTCTAGATGTCGGCTCCAGTGAGCCGGGACTGGATCTGCAAGTCCACCTCGAGAGGGAAGATTCTGGGTGTTGTGGGTGGTTTCACGTCTGCAATCTTCTCCATCTCATGTCGCGGCTGCAGCCTCGCTTTTACTCCCTCTTGCTTCTTGTTTCAATTTCAACCGCAAGAAAACCTCCATATTTTGGATCTGTCGCTGTGACGTTAGGCTGCCATTTATCTTTAACTCGAAGATAGCAATGAAATAGAATGCTTCAATAGCCACGTTTAATCCCTCTTTAGCTGCAAAATGAAACACAAAATGTTTGAAAATGTAGTGTCATTTTCTCACAAAAAAGACCAGTTCTAATAATATATTACGTTGAATATAGGTTTTATTTATTCAATCAAAAATAATGAACATTGACGATTAAAATGACGTCCAAATCAAACTATAACCTGCGAGCCAAGAATGTACAACAATTCTTCCCAACAAAAGAGGAGAAATATAACCTTAGAGGAAAATGTCATTTAAAACATTTGTTTGCATGTACAACACTTAAAAGCTTTAGCATATGAGTCTGGAATGGATTAATAAAGAATGTATTGAAATGATCCACTTGAAGAAACTGTTCAAGTTGAAATTGTTTACAAAGTACAAAGAAGAAGAACTGTTGAAGATTTTGAACATTACGGAAAATTGTATTATGCGATTTACAACAACTTTATTCTTTATGGCGTTAAATTGTGTACAACTTGAGAACAGGAAGTGAACACACGTGTTAGTAATTGCTGCCAAGTGGAATTAAAGAAGCTCTGCTTCTTCCTACTCCTTTTCAGACAGGTTGTAAAAATCACTGGAAATTGTGACGCATCATGCGACTGTTTACGTCTTTGAAATAAACCCAAAGCATATTTCATTAAAAAGTACAATTGTGACATGTATTGAAAAAAGTATTTGCTCTTCTTATTGATGTACTTTTGTTATAAAGGAAAAATGAACATGCAAACTAAAACTCTGAATATGATTGTCAATTTGGCATGCTTAGGATTTTCCATAAGGACATACACATCCACTATAAATGTGAACATGAGCAATTAATTACCCTGAATTGTTTGATGATAACGACTATTGTTAACATTGTTGTAATTATCAATATAATCATTAATATGGTTTACACATATTTTGACCACTGTTATTTTCAGAATGCACGAATACTTTTGTACTATTAACAACGTTTGTAATGTTGACATTTTTATTCAAATAATGAAGTCAAACATTTTAATTAATTACCCTGAATCGTTTGATGATAACGACTATTGTTAACATTGTTGTAATTATCAATATAATCATTAATATGGTTTACACGTATTTTGACCACTGTTATTTTCAGAATGCACGAATACTTTTGTACTATTAACAACGTTTGTAATGTTGACATTTTTATTCAAATAATGAAGTAAAACATCTTAGTTATTAACTTGAATTGATTGATGATAACGACTATTGTTAACATTATTGTCGTCATCAATATAATTATTAATATTGTTTAGACATATTTTGACCACTGTTGTTTTTCGAATGCACGAATACTTTTGTATTATTAACAATGTTTGTAATGTTGACATTTTTATTCAAATAATGAAGTTAAACATCTTAGTTAATTAACCTGAATTGATTGATGATAATGACTGTTATTAACATTATTGTCGTTGTCAATATAATTATTAATATTGTTTAGACATATTTTGACCACTGTCATTTTGTGAATGCATGAATACTTTTGTGCTATTGAAATCGTTTGTAATGTTGACATTTTTATTCAAATAATAGAGTAAAACAAATTAATTATTCATAATTCGAAACAAAAAATGGGAAGAAGCTTGCAAATATGTGGTAGATGAAGATAGCCAGCAAAATAGGAGTGAATTTGGCCATTAAAACAATGTCTTCATGTAGTGTAATTAAATGGTTAATAAATGAAATAAAAGTACACATGTTCTGAGCAGCTTATGGCAGGTGATAATCAATAATCAATAATCAGTCATCTGTTTTGAAGCCCACGCAATGTGTTTTGTTTGATGGAAGTGAGCCTTTCACACGTCTCGTAAAATACAGTTTTCACTTCAGACCAGAAGTGTGGCCAAGCAACAAAGTTGCGAGGAAACAAAGATGGCCGGCGACCAAACGCCAGGCTGTGATCCCAAAGTTGTGATGAAACAAAGATGGCCACCGACCAAACGCCATAGTCCCGAGGCGGAAGATATGAAGTGTCTTCACCTGCAGGACTTGGGTAAAATACAGCGACTCTGGGGGACGTCTGGATTGGACTGCTTTGCCGGGCTGAGGACTGAGGACTGAGGCCTGAGGACTGAGGACGGAGGACTGAGGACTGAGGCCTGAGGACTGAGGACTGAGGACTGAGGACTGAGGACTGAGGACTGAGGGCGGCCCCTTCAGGGCCCCCTGAATAGAGGTCAGGGTAATAGTCACTCAACAAAGACGGATAATCCTCCGCCGCCCGCACACTTCCTGTGTTGCCGTCGGACATTTTAGGGCAGTTAAGATGCGGCCAGGGGCGTCTGAATGATCTGCGCTGAGAAAAGACTCCCAAGCTCCCATTAAGGTGTCAATTAGACCACTCAGATGTGTCAGTAGACAGCCCGCAAATGAATAAATAAATAAGCTCCGCCACAAGTGCAGGACGATATAGCCTTGCAGTCATTTGACTCTCCCAGCGGTCTAGTTCCTCAAACATTCACTCTGCTGTCCTCTATGACCTTTCAGCTAATAGACTCCTCACTGATACTATATTATGTACTACATTGTCTCATATATACTCTATCATGTACTACATTTGACTCTGCCAGCGGTCTAGTTCCTCAAACATTCACTCTGCTGTCCTCTATGACCTTTCAGCTAATAGACTCCTCACTGATACTATATTATGTACTACATTGTCTCATATATACTCTATCATGTACTACATTTGACTCTGCCAGCGGTCTAGTTCCTCAAACATTCACTCTGATGTCCTCTATGACCTTTCAGCTAATAGACTCCTCACTGATACTATATTATGTACTACATTGTCTCATATATACTCTATCATGTACTACATTTGACTCTCCCAGCGGTCTAGTTCCTCAAACATTCACTCTGCTGTCCTCTATGACCTTTCAGCTAATAGACTCCTCACTGATACTATATTATGTACTACATTGTCTCATATATACTCTATCATGTACTACATTTGACTCTGCCAGCGGTTTAGTTCCTCAAACATTCCCTCTGATGTCCTCTATGACCTTTCAGCTAATAGACTCCTCACTGATACTATATTATGTACTACATTGTCTCATATATACTCTATCATGTACTACATTTGACTCTGCCAGCGGTCTAGTTCCTCAAACATTCACTCTGCTGTCCTCTATGACCTTTCAGCTAATAGACTCCTCACTGATACTATATTATGTACTACATTGTCTCATATATACTCTATCATGTACTACATTTGACTCTGCCAGCGGTCTAGTTCCTCAAACATTCACTCTGCTGTCCTCTATGACCTTTCAGCTAATAGACTCCTCACTGATACTATATTATGTACTACATTGTCTCATATATACTCTATCATGTACTACATTTGACTCTGCCAGCGGTCTAGTTCCTCAAACATTCACTCTGATGTCCTCTATGACCTTTCAGCTAATAGACTCCTCACTGATACTATATTATGTACTACATTGTCTCATATATACTCTATCATGTACTACATTTGACTCTCCCAACGGTCTAGTTCCTCAAACATTCACTCTGCTGTCCTCTATGACCTTTCAGCTAATAGACTCCTCACTGATACTATATTATGTACTACATTGTCTCATATATACTCTATCATGTACTACATTTGACTCTGCCAGCGGTTTAGTTCCTCAAACATTCCCTCTGATGTCCTCTATGACCTTTCAGCTAATAGACTCCTCACTGATACTATATTATGTACTACATTGTCTCATATATACTCTATCATGTACTACATTTGACTCTGCCAGCGGTCTAGTTCCTCAAACATTCACTCTGCTGTCCTCTATGACCTTTCAGCTAATAGACTCCTCACTGATACTATATTATGTACTACATTGTCTCATATATACTCTATCATGTACTACATTTGACTCTGCCAGCGGTCTAGTTCCTCAAACATTCACTCTGATGTCCTCTATGACCTTTCAGCTAATAGACTCCTCACTGATACTATATTATGTACTACATTGTCTCATATATACTCTATCATGTACTACATTTGACTCTGCCAGCGGTTTAGTTCCTCAAACATTCACTCTGATGTCCTCTATGACCTTTCAGCTAATAGACTCCTCACTGATACTATATTATGTACTACATTGTCTCATATATACTCTATCATGTACTACATTTGACTCTGCCAGCGGTCTAGTTCCTGAAACATTCACTCTGCTGTCCTCTATGACCTTTCAGCTAATAGACTCCTCACTGATACTATATTATGTACTACATTGTCTCATATATACTCTATCATGTACTACATTTGACTCTGCCAGCGGTTTAGTTCCTCAAACATTCACTCTGATGTCCTCTATGACCTTTCAGCTAATAGACTCCTCACTGATACTATATTATGTACTACATTGTCTCATATATACTCTATCATGTACTACATTTGACTCTGCCAGCGGTCTAGTTCCTGAAACATTCACTCTGCTGTCCTCTATGACCTTTCAGCTAATAGACTCCTCACTGATACTATATTATGTACTACATTGTCTCATATATACTCTATCATGTACTACATTTGACTCTGCCAGCGGTTTAGTTCCTCAAACATTCACTCTGATGTCCTCTATGACCTTTCAGCTAATAGACTCCTCACTGATACTATATTATGTACTACATTGTCTCATATATACTCTATCATGTACTACATTTGACTCTGCCAGCGGTTTAGTTCCTCAAACATTCACTCTGATGTCCTCTATGACCTTTCAGCTAATAGACTCCTCACTGATACTTTATTATGTACTATTTTGTCTTACATATATTATGTACTCTCTCATATGTTATGTACTACTGTGTCTTACATATAATTTACTCTCATGTAATATATAATAATTTGTCTTAAATATACCCTCTTATGTACTTGCTCATATATTATGTACCACATGGTCTTACATATAATCTATTATGTACACTCTCATACATGATGTACTGTTTTGTCTTTCATATACTCTATTTGGTACTCTCTCATCAGATCAGATCAGACATACTGTGAGACTTGTGTGGCATAGCGATGCCAGATTTGTTCTTCCAGGGCAAGAACACAGCGTAAGGTAAGATGTAAAGGATCTATTAAATGAATAAAAAGGCTAGGAACAAAAATACTGGTGCTAGACAGAAAAAGCAAACACAACGCCCTAGCATGGAAGCTAAGAAAACAAACGGAAACACAGACACTTGGCACGAAGGCACAAAAAGGGCGAACAACACAATTAGCATGAGAGCTAGGAATCAACAATAACGCAGCCCGAGAGCTAGCGAGTAATAACACGGAGAGCAAGTCGTCAACTGTTGCGTATGAGAAAATTAGGATCCTAGACAGAAGAACGAAAAGGGGCATGCTTATATAAGGCAGTGATCAGTAGAAACAGGTGTGCGGGAACCAAGAGTAGCAGGTGGAAACAATATGCAGCCATGGGGACAAAGCAAACAGGAAATAAAGAAGTCCAAACAACAGCATGTGAAAAAGGAACAAAGCAACAATATGTGAAGATCCGACCATCAGAACACAACACATACTTTATTAATCCCCGAGGGGAATTCAAAATGTTCAACACAATCCCATTCAAGATCAGACAAACATTACAGGGAGACAGAATCTCATATGTGTGACTTTCTCTTACATATACTATTTTCTGTACTGTTTTTTCCTACACATACTCTATCAAACAGTTTAAGAACAACATTTCTCAACGAGCTATTGCAAGGAATTGAGGGATTTTACCATCTACGGTCTGTAAAATCATCAAAAGGTTCAGAGAATCTGGAGAAATCACAGCACGTAAGCCATGATATTACGGACCCTTGATCCCTCAGGCGGTACTGCATCACAAACCGACCTCAGTGTGTAAAGGATATCACCACACGGGCTCAGGAACACTTCATAAAACCACTGTCAGTAACTACAGTTGGTCGCTACATCTGTAAGTGCAAGTTAAAACTACTATGTAAAGTGAAAGCCATTTATCAACAACTCACAGGAACACCGCCAGCTTCTCTGGGCCCGAGCTCGTCTAAGATGGACTGATGCAAAGTGGAAAAGTGTTCTGTGGTCTGATGAGTCCACATTTCAAATTATATTTGGAAACTGTGGACATGGTGTCCTCCAGAACAAAGAGGAAAATAACCATCCGGATTGTTATTGACACAAAGTGTAAAAGCCAGCATGTGTGATGGTATGGGGGTGCATTAGTGCCCAAGGCATGGGTAACTTACACATCTGTGAAGGCACCATTAATGCTGAAAGGTCCATACAGGTTTTGGAGCAACATATGTTGTCATCCAAGCAACGTTTTTCATGGATGCCCCTGCTTATTTCAGCAAAACAATGCCAAGTTACGTGATACAACAGCGTGGCTTGGTAGTAAAAGAGTGCGGGTACTTTCCTGGCCCACCTGCAGTCCAGACCTGTCCCCCATGGAAAATGTGTGGCGCATTATGAAGCGTAAAATAGGACAGCGGAGACCCCGGACTGTTGAAGGACTGAAGCTCTACATAAAACAAGAATGGGAAAGAATTCCACTTTCAAAGCTTCAACAATTAGTTTCCTCAGTTCCCAAACGTTTATTGAGTGTTGTTAAAAGAAAAGGTGATGTAACACAGTGGTGAACATGCCCTTTCCCAACTACTTTGGCACGTGTTGCAGCCATGAAATTATAAGTTCATTATAATTTGCAAAAAAAAAAAAAGTTTATGAGTTTGAACATGAAATATGTTGTCTTTGTAGCATATTCAACTGAATATGGCTTGAAAAGGATTTGCAAATCATTGTATTCTGTTTATATTTACATCTAACACAATTTCCCAACTCATATGGAAACGGGGTTTGTATTGTGTACTACTTTATTTTACATACTTAATTATGTTCTCTTTCATACATGATGTACTTATTTTGTCTTGCTTTACTCTATTATGTACATTTTTTTACATATACTCTATTACCTACTACATTATGTACTATGTTGTCTTACAAATATTCTATGTACTTTTTTCATGTTACTTACTCTATTACTGTATGTACTCTTTCATGTTATATACTGTTAAGTACTGATTTATAAATAGTTTACTATGTTGTCTTACATATGCTATTGTGTACCATTTTGTGGTGCATCCTGTATTATGTACTATTTCATGTTACATACTCTTCTATGTACTTTTAAATGTTATATACTCTTCTCTGTACTATTTCATGTTACATACTCTTCTATGTACTTTTAAATGTTATATACTCTTCTCTGTACTATTTCATGTTACATACTCCTTCTATGTACTTTTACATGTTATATACTCTTCTCTGTACTATTTCATGTTACATACTCTTCTATGTACTTTTAAATGTTATATACTCTTCTCTGTACTATTTCATGTTACATACTCTTCTATGTACTTTTAAATGTTATATACTCTTCTCTGTACTATTTCATGTTACATACTCTTCTATGTACTTTTAAATGTTATATACTCTTCTCTGTACTATTTCATGTTACATACTCTTCTATGTACTTTTACATGTTATATACTCTTCTCTGTACTATTTCATGTTACATACTCTTCTATGTACTTTTAAATGTTGTATACTCTTCTCTGCACTATTTCATGTTACATACTCTTCTATGTACTTTTACATGTTATATACTCTTCTCTGTACTATTTCATGTTACATACTCTTCTATGTACTTTTAAATGTTATATACTCTTCTCTGTACTATTTCATGTTACATACTCTTCTCTGTACTATTTCATGTTACATACTCTTCTATGTACTTTTACATGTTATATACTCTTCTCTGTACTATTTCATGTTACATACTCTTCTATGTACTTTTACATGTTACATACTCTTCTCTGTACTATTTCATGTTACATACTCTTCTCTGTACTATTTCATGTTACATACTCTTCTCTGTACTATTTCATGTTACATACTCTTCTCTGTACTATTTCATGTTACATACTCTTCTCTGTACTATTTCATGTTACATACTCTTCTCTGTACTATTTCATGTTACATACTCTTCTCTGTACTATTTCATGTTGTATACTCTTCTCTGTACTATTTCATGTTGTATACTCTTCTCTGTACTATTTCATGTTACATACTCTTCTCTGTACTATTTCATGTTGTATACTCTTCTATGTACTATTTCATGTTGTATACTCTTCTCTGTACTATTTCATGTTACATACTCTTCTCTGTACTATTTCATGTTGTATACTCTTCTATGTACTATTTCATGTTGTATACTCTTCTCTGTACTATTTCATGTTACATACTCTTCTCTGTACTATTTCATGTTGTATACTCTTCTATGTACTATTTCATGTTACATACTCTTCTCTGTACTATTTCATGTTACATACTCTTCTCTGTACTATTTCATGTTACATACTCTTCTCTGTACTATTTCATGTTGTATACTCTTCTCTGTACTATTTCATGTTGTATACTCTTCTCTGTACTATTTCATGTTACATACTCTTCTCTGTACTATTTCATGTTGTATACTCTTCTATGTACTATTTCATGTTGTATACTCTTCTCTGTACTATTTCATGTTACATACTCTTCTCTGTACTATTTCATGTTGTATACTCTTCTATGTACTATTTCATGTTGTATACTCTTCTCTGTACTATTTCATGTTACATACTCTTCTCTGTACTATTTCATGTTGTATACTCTTCTATGTACTATTTCATGTTACATACTCTTCTCTGTACTATTTCATGTTACATACTCTTCTCTGTACTATTTCATGTTGTATACTCTTCTATGTACTTTTAAATGTTATATACTCTTCTCTGTACTATTTCATGTTGTATACTCTTCTCTGTACTATTTCATGTTACATACTCTTCTATGTACTATTTCATGTTACATACTCTTCTATGTACTATTTCATGTTACATACTCTTCTCTGTACTATTTCATGTTACATACTCTTCTCTGTACTATTTCATGTTACATACTCTTCTCTGTACTATTTCATGTTACATACTCTTCTCTGTACTATTTCATGTTACATACTCCTCTCTGTACTATTTCATGTTACATACTCTTCTATGTACTATTTCATGTTACATACTCTTCTCTGTACTATTTCATGTTACATACTCTTCTATGTACTTTTAAATGTTACATACTCTTCTCTGTACTATTTCATGTTGTATACTCTTCTCTGTACTATTTCATGTTACATACTCTTCTATGTACTATTTCATGTTACATACTCTTCTATGTACTTTTAAATGTTATATACTCTTCTCTGTACTATTTCATGTTACATACTCTTCTATGTACTTTTACATGTTATATACTCTTCTCTGTACTATTTCATGTTACATACTCTTCTATGTACTTTTAAATGTTGTATACTCTTCTCTGCACTATTTCATGTTACATACTCTTCTATGTACTTTTACATGTTATATACTCTTCTCTGTACTATTTCATGTTACATACTCTTCTATGTACTTTTAAATGTTATATACTCTTCTCTGTACTATTTCATGTTACATACTCCTTCTATGTACTTTTACATGTTATATACTCTTCTCTGTACTATTTCATGTTACATACTCTTCTCTGTACTATTTCATGTTACATACTCTTCTATGTACTTTTACATGTTACATACTCTTCTCTGTACTATTTCATGTTACATACTCTTCTCTGTACTATTTCATGTTACATACTCTTCTCTGTACTATTTCATGTTACATACTCTTCTCTGTACTATTTCATGTTACATACTCTTCTCTGTACTATTTCATGTTACATACTCTTCTCTGTACTATTTCATGTTACATACTCTTCTCTGTACTATTTCATGTTGTATACTCTTCTCTGTACTATTTCATGTTGTATACTCTTCTCTGTACTATTTCATGTTACATACTCTTCTCTGTACTATTTCATGTTGTATACTCTTCTATGTACTATTTCATGTTGTATACTCTTCTCTGTACTATTTCATGTTACATACTCTTCTCTGTACTATTTCATGTTGTATACTCTTCTATGTACTATTTCATGTTGTATACTCTTCTCTGTACTATTTCATGTTACATACTCTTCTCTGTACTATTTCATGTTGTATACTCTTCTATGTACTATTTCATGTTACATACTCTTCTCTGTACTATTTCATGTTACATACTCTTCTCTGTACTATTTCATGTTGTATACTCTTCTATGTACTTTTAAATGTTACATACTCTTCTCTGTACTATTTCATGTTGTATACTCTTCTCTGTACTATTTCATGTTACATACTCTTCTATGTACTATTTCATGTTACATACTCTTCTATGTACTATTTCATGTTACATACTCTTCTCTGTACTATTTCATGTTACATACTCTTCTCTGTACTATTTCATGTTACATACTCTTCTCTGTACTATTTCATGTTACATACTCTTCTCTGTACTATTTCATGTTACATACTCCTCTCTGTACTATTTCATGTTACATACTCTTCTATGTACTATTTCATGTTACATACTCTTCTCTGTACTATTTCATGTTACATACTCTTCTCTGTACTATTTCATGTTACATACTCTTCTCTGTACTATTTCATGTTACATACTCTTCTCTGTACTATTTCATGTTACATACTCTTCTATGTACTATTTCATGTTACATACTCCTCTCTGTACTATTTCATGTTACATACTCTTCTCTGTACTATTTCATGTTACATACTCTTCTCTGTACTATTTCATGTTACATACTCTTCTATGTACTATTTCATGTTACATACTCCTCTCTGTACTATTTCATGTTACATACTCTTCTCTGTACTATTTCATGTTACATACTCTTCTATGTACTATTTCATGTTACATACTCTTCTCTGTACTATTTCATATTACATACTCTTCTCTGTACTATTTCATGTTACATACTCCTCTCTGTACTATTTCATGTTACATAGTCATTCTATGTAGTATTTGATCCTCCATACCAGAGTTCATGAGGCAAAGAAAGAGCGTGTCACTGGAGGCTGTGTCAGAGGTGACTGTTATATTCCTCTGTGCAGAAGCCCTTTCAGTAAGTGGGCGTGCTCAGTAAGGAGTACAAATGTGTAGAAGTCAGTACTTGAGGAGGTTCAACTGCTCACAACTGACGAGGCCTTCACATAAAAATGTAAAATATGGCTTATCAATGCCTAGAGTACTAAGACATGTTGGTTGTTGTTGTTGTGATGTCGTATTTTATTTTTTATTATATTGTATATGTATTGTGTGCTTGTTTTCTCTTTTTCTCTCTCTCTCTTTTTTTTTTATTTTAAATTGTAATTTTACTGCTTTTTCAAAACATGGCCAGGAGACTGCAGATGAAAACTAACCTTCTGGCTAATTCTGCCTTTTTTAACCATGTGTAGTCATGTGTTTGATCAAATTGCATTGTCTATGTGAAGGGGGCGTGGTGTGCGGGCCTGCCACAGAGCGGGGTGTGGAAGGGCCGGCCTTGAAGCACAGCTGGCAGGTGATTGGATTACCCAGCTGAGGTTGATCATCCAACCACCTGCCATGCTTATGAGCGGCAGACGAGAGAGACAAGGGAGTTGGAGTTGGAGGCCGAAAACACTGAAAGGTTGACAGAGGAGGGCTGACCTGGCGCGTGTGCGGACAATCAAAACATTGTTACGCCAGACCCACGAGCTCGCGCCAGGATCTTTGTGGTCAGGAGAACCCACAGGAAGGCAACTTCCACCTTTGAAATGAACTCATCTAATCTACTCTAATGTACTATTCAATGATTACATTCTCTTATAAAGTATTTCATGCTACATGCAGTATCGTGCGTGCGTTACATACTCTTACGTAATATTTAGTCAGCACGTTAGGTCATCAAAAATGAAGGACTTGCATAAAAGTAACGTGACGACGTTGGAACAAGTGAAGTGAGAACTTCCCAGAGGCAGTGCATGTAGTATTGAGTATTTGTGCATGTAGTATTGAGTATTTGTGCATGTAGTATTGAGTATTTGTGCATGTAGTATTGAGTATTTGTGCATGTAGTATTGAGTATTTGTGCATGTAGTATTGAGTATTTGTGCATGTAGTATTGAGTATTTGTGCATGTAGTATTGAGTATTTGTGCATGTAGCATTGAGTATTTGTGCATGTAGTATTGAGTATTTGTGCATGTAGTATTGAGTATTTGTGCATGTAGTATTGAGTATTTGTGCATGTAGTATTGAGTATTTGTGCATGTAGTATTGAGTATTTGTGCATGTAGCATTGAGTATTTGTGCATGTAGTATTGAGTATTTGTGCATGTAGTATTGAGTATTTGTGCATGTAGTATTGAGTATTTGTGCATGTAGCATTGAGTATTTGTGCATGTAGTATTGAGTATTTGTGCATGTAGTATTGAGTATTTGTGCATGTAGTATTGAGTATTTGTGCATGTAGTATTGAGTATGTGTGCATGTAGTATTGAGTATTTGTGCATGTAGTATTGAGTATGTGTGCATGTAGTATTGAGTATTTGTGCATGTAGTATTGAGTATTTGTGCATGTAGTATTTAGTATTTGTGCATGCAGTATTGAGTATTTGTGCATGTAGTATTGAGTATGTGTGCATGTAGTATTGAGTATTTGTGCATGTAGTATTGAGTATTTGTGCATGTAGTATTGAGTATTTGTGCATGTAGTATTGAGTATTTGTGCATGCAGTATTGAATATGTGTGCATGTAGTATTGAGTATTTGTGCATGTAGTATTGAGTATGTGTGCATGTAGTATTGAGTATTTGTGCATGTAGTATTGAGTATTTGTGCATGTAGTATTTAGTATTTGTGCATGCAGTATTGAGTATTTGTGCATGTAGCATTGAGTATTTGTGCATGTAGTATTGAGTATTTGTGCATGTAGTATTGAGTATTTGTGCATGTAGTATTGAGTATTTGTGCATGTAGTATTGAGTATGTGTGCATGTAGTATTGAGTCTGTGTTTATGTAGTATTGAGTATTTGTGCATGTAGTATTGAGTATTTGTGCATGTAGTATTTGTGCATGTAGTATTGAGTATTTGTGCATGTAGTATTGAGTATTTGTGCATGCAGTATTTGTGCATGTAGTATTGAGTATTTGTGCATGCAGTATTTGTGCATGTAGTATTTGTGCATGTAGTATTGAGTATTTGTGCATGTAGTATTGAGTATTTGTGCATGCAGTATTTGTGCATGTAGTATTGAGTATTTGTGCATGCAGTATTTGTGCATGTAGTATTTGTGCATGTAGTATTGAGTATTTGTGCATGTAGTATTTGTGCATGTAGTATTGAGTATTTGTGCATGTAGTATTTGTGCATGTAGTGTTTGTGCATGTAGTATTGAGTATTTGTGCATGTAGTATTTGTGCATGTAGTATTTGTGCATGTAGTATTGAGTATTTGTTGAGCGCGTACATGCCAGTATCAGTTTGGCACAGAGCAGTAGGACAATGGAAAAAGGCTACTTTGGTGCCGAGGACAGGTGAGTTGTTGTCAGCAGGGCAGATTGGACCACGCTCCCCGACGGGATCAAAACAGCTTTTTTCTGAAAGGTCCAAGTCAAGACAATTGTCTTCAGACAGGAAGAAGAATGCCGACATAATTTTCACACAAAGCGAACAGCCGAGAAGTCAAAAGCCTCCCGTGTGGGTGTTGTTTCCGTGGTAACCAGTGCGCACACAACATTGTGGAGCGACTGCTCACATAATAACTTCCTGTTAACAGAAGTCATTATTTATGGAACCCCCCGCGACCCCAAAAGGGACAAGCAGTAGAAAATGGATGGATGGATTATTTATTGACCTTCTATTTCATTACCGACACCAGGTGGACACCTGACCGTCACTGCTCGTTAGTTAGCTAATTTTTCAGCCAGATATCTTCATGAAACTTGTGGGAAATGTCTGAAATCGAATCAGAAAAGTGATTTAATTTTGGAGCTGATCGGAATTATTTGGACTGCGTAACCTCAGGTTTACGTCGCCAGCTTCAACTCACCCCGCCTCCACCCACAGAGACAAAGACTGACAAGAGGGTTCACTCAGTGTCTTTCATTTGTCTGGATTCAGAACTTTTTTACTCTTGGAATACAAGACCTGAGCTCTCTTTTTCTCATTGTAGTTCTCCTCCCATTTGATGGCCTGCTTTGAGGTGTGCGCCGTCACTCAACCAAAGATTTACTTTTTACATATCCTACGTCATTTTGGCAGAAATGATCATTTTCAAGCATGTACGTGTCTAAATGATAGACATATACGGTAGTATGTGACCAAAACAATCATAGCACATTGTTGAGTATCACGGCCACTGATTGGCTCAGCCGCAGCCATTATTATTCTATTGGAGTGTAAAGGTGAATGGTTGGTGTTACTTCTGGACAAAATCAGACAATTAACAACAACAAACTGTTCCGTGTATTATACATTTGATATTTATTCATTATTTGACTGTAAATTCCAGACCACAAGCCACTACTTTTATCTTTTGCTTTGAATCCTACGGCTTATGATTTTTTCTTTGCTGACAGCCATCCTGCTATGGTTTGAAAAGAAGAAAGAAGCAGACACACTGGAAAGGTGACACAGGGAAGCCACGGAAACAGCACACTCAGCATCGGTCTCAGAGCAACATTGATCCAGGTGGAACTAAATAGAACTAATTAAGCGAGGAACAGGTGTGCTGAGAGGACATGGAACAGAAAGCAAAGGTGCTTCAAAACACAGAAACCAAACAGGAAACACTGAAAAACAAGAGCACCAGGACAGGAAGTGATTCTAAACACAGGAAAACCCAAACTTAACCCAACTGTCAGTAACACTTCTGACAAAAGGTGTGTTATTGTTTGTGCTACGGCGCCATCTTTTAGTTGAGTTTGCTTACGGCAGGTGTCCTTCCATTAAGTACTTCCAACCGGAAGTAGAAGTGCCAATCCGTCTTCTCGCCGTCCATAGCTTTTTAACTCACATTGATTCTCCATTCGTTTGTAAGTTTTACAATATAACTAAAAGAGTTCCTACTCACTAAAGTGTCCGTCTGTAAGAGTGTTTTCATGCATATTTGTACCTGCAATCAAGCTTGTTTCTATAGCATGAGCTAATATGCTAACACGTGTACGAGTGTCTGTGTTGGTATTAATAACTTACAATGGCATTGTTTTTGTATTGTTTCATTTTCCCAAATTCCTCAGTAAATTCAGCAAAACCCCAATGTGGAGTTATTGTGTGGAACAATTTCCCTTGTAGATCATTAAAGTTTGTCTAGTGTCTAATGTATAATTGAGTCTGTTTGGCTGATTGGAGAGCTAGCTTACGCAGCTAGTGGGTCCATGACCATGACTGACGTTTTGTTTGATCAGCCATTTTACTGCCCTGTTAGAGGCACCGCTAGGAAACAATTAAGGTATGTAAATACACCTTGACAGAATATTTCTGTGTAAATAACTCATTTCACATCAATGACTACTATATGGAAATATTTTTATCTTCTCAAATTTGGCGGGTGCGGCTTATATACCGGTGCACTCTACAGTCCGGAAAATAGGGTAAATATTTATAATGTGATCAAATTGTGTTTCAGTAGTCTTTCTTGAGGATTACAAGGCAAGAAGCGGAACCATCAAGGTTGTACAGTCGCTGGATGAACAATGCGGTGCACACAAAGACAAACACCACGGGAATTGAAGGTTGAACACAATATCACAATACTGTATGCAGATGACAGTGTGTAAAACCGCAGCCTGTGCATGTTTTTCTTGTTTTGGAACGATGAGACAAGGGAAATAAAACTTGGCATAATATATTCATTATTCTGTCATTCTGCGTATGCAAAACCTGTAAATAAAGCCCAAGTCATTTCTACTGTTGTCAGTAAGTGATATATCGCCTAGCAACATCACGACGTACTACATAGACAAAGCATTAATAAAAATAATAATAATGCTGTCATGGCCTACTGTAAGTGGTCGTTGTCCAGTCATTAGTCCTGAGAGGAGTTTTGTTGTTGATGAAGGCTCAGGTCTACAAAGAACCAGAGAAATCATAAAGTGGCAGAAACTCATTTTGGAGTTTATTTTCTATCCCCCTGGCAGAGAAATAAATTACAAGCCCACAACACCCGCCGCAGGTCCAATCAGAGAGAAAATAGAGATATATTTGAAGGGATTAGACAAGGTTTTCTACCTCCTGCGGTACACCAGCAAAGTCACACCAGGAGTTCTGGGCAAGAGGATTTGACCTCGCTGCAGTCTTATATGACCCAAACAAAGCCGTCAGCATGGGATCGAGGCAGGGGGCGTGCTATTTATCCCCCGGGTCACATGGCCTCCTGCTGGCCATCCACCACGCGCTAAAATGCAAACTGCCAGAGAGAGGGAGAGAGGGAGAGAGAGAGAGAATCCCAACTATGCAAATCATGAATGGACAAGGAAACTCGCTCTCTGCAGGCGGTCCCGCTGAAACCGTACGTCGTAATCAAGTCACCTGGTTTTTCACTTCAGGTAAAGAAAGGTAAATACAATGTTCTCCAAACAAAGATTGGTGTAGCGGGTGATGTCACACTCGGTGCATTTTACCATCGGACTGTGCTGCCTCTCAAATGGGGGTCTGGAAATGTAAGGAACTGGAACTTTGCCATTTCACAAATAAAGTTCCTCCTGTGTTTCCACCAAAAAAAAAAAAAAAAAACAGGTACTATTTTTAGTTTCTTCTAGCAAGGTGGGATGTATTGTATTTGTAAGTTTCTGGCACCATTACAGAGTATGCAACACACTTTTTTTTTTAATAGTGTGCCGTTTAATTATGTCTTTTATTCTTTACGAACCTCTTTTTAATACGCCAAGAAGTGGACCGACTCTTTTTAGATAAACAGACAGACAGACAGACAAAGAAGTGGACCAACTCTTTTTAGATAGGCGGACAAACAGACGGACGGACGGACGGACGACAGACAGACAGACAGACAGACAGAAAGATAGTACTTTATTGATTCCTTCAGGAGAGTTCCCTCAGGAAAATTACAATTCCAGCAGCAGTGTAGAGAATTGAGATATCATTTGAAAAGTCAAAAGTAAATAATGGGGGTACATGTCACCTCCAAAGAGGAATTGTACAGTCTGATGATTTTAACGAGGAGTTTGTACTCAGATGGACTAGAGAGGGTCGGACTCCACAATCTACCATTGTAGCGGCCTCAATAAAAAAAAGAATCCAAATGCAGATCAGTAAAAAAGTCTCTATTTAATGAGCAAAAATCACTGGAGAAAATAACTCCGTAGTAAGGAAAGATCAGCTCCAGGAAAACGGGGCCAAAAGTCTGTCCTCCACCTGAGGAAACACAAATTCGGCTTCAGGGCAAAGGTGAGAGTAAGTGAGCTCGGGCTGGATTCTACCACAGACAACGGACCGACTGGCAGCGGCCGAGTGGAGATGCAGGGTTCAAGTCTGGTTGTTGATGAGCAACAGGTGTGCTGGGCTGACTGGCAGCACACCTGGGACTAATGACTGGCTTAGTAACAGGTGTGCTGGGCTGACTAGCAGCACACCTGGGACTAATGACTGGCTTAGCAACAGGTGTGCTGGGCTGACTAGCAGCACACCTGGGACTAATGACTGGCTAGCAGACTTACAGACACAAGAGGGACGGCGTGGCGCAGTGGGAGAGTGGCCGTGCGCAACCCGCGGGTCACTGGTTCAAATCCCACCTAGAACCAACCTTGTCACGTCCGTTGTGTCCCGAGCAATACACTTCACCCTTGCTCCTGATGGGTGCTGGTTGGCGCCTTGCATGGCAGCTCCCTCCATCAGTGTGTGAATGTGTGTGTGAATGTGGAAGTAGTGTCAAAGAGCTTTGAGTACCTTGAAGGTAGAAAAGCGCTATACAAGTACAACCCATTTATCATTTATTTAAGAGGGGCAAAACCAAGCAGGAGAGCTGCCCTCCTGACAACCACACTACATTCCTCCTGAGTTTACACCACAAAATACCCAGGGACACTTTATAGTTCCTAGTAGCAAGGTAGGACATTCTAGGACAGGGGTCACCAACGCCAGGTCGCCCGTAAGGACCAGATGAGTCGCCCGCTGGCCTGTTCTAAAAATAGCTCAAATAGCAGCACTTACCAGTGAGCTGCCTCTATTTTTTAAATTGTATTTATTTACTAGCAAGCTGGTCTAGTTTCACTCAACATTTTTAATTCTAAGAGAGACAAAACTCAAATAGAATTTGAAAATCCAAGAAAATATTTTAAAGACTTGGTCTTCACTTGTTCAAATAAATTCATTTATTTTTTTACTTTGCTTCTTCTAACTTAAAGAAAGACCATTTTAGAGAAAAAAACACAACCTTCAAAATGATTTTAGGATTTTTAAACACATATACCTTTTTACCTTTTAGATTCCTTCGTCTTCTTTCCTGACAATTTAAATCAATGTTCAGGTAAATTATTTTTTTGGGTGTAAAGAATAATAAATACATTTTAATTTAATTCTTCATTTTAACTTCTGTTTTTTTGAAAAAGAATATTTGTGAAATATTTCTTCAAATTTATTATGATTAAAATTCAAAAAAATTATTTGGGCAAATCTAGAAAATCTGTAGAATCAAATTTAAATCGTATTTCAAATTCTTTTGAATTTCTTTAAAAATGTTGTTCTGGAAAAATCTAGAAGAAATAATGATTTGTCTTGTTAGAAATATAGCTTGGTCCAGTTTGTTATATATTCTAACAAAGTGCAGATTGGATTTTAACCTATTTAAAACATGTCATTAAATTCTAAAATTAATCTTAATCCGGAAAAATTACTAATGATGTTCAATAAATTATTTTTTTATTTTTCTCCAAAAGATTCTAATTAGCTAGCTTTTTTGTTCATTTTTTTCAGTTAAATTTTGAATTTTAAAGAGTCGAAATTGAAGATAAACCATTTTCTCTGTGTTTTCTCCTCTTTTAAACCGTTCAATTAGGTGTTTTTTCATCATTTATTCTCTACAAAAAACCTTCCGTAAAACAAAAAAAATGTACGACGGAATGACGGACAGAAATACCCATTTTTTATATGTATATATATTTATATATTAAAGGTAAATTGAGCAAATTGACTATTTCTGGCAATGTATTAAAGTGTGTATCAAACTGGTAGCCCTTGGCATTAATCAGTACCCAAGAAGTAGCTCTTGCTTTCAAAAAGGTTGGTGACCCCTGTTCTAGGAACTTTAGAGACTTTTGTCAAACACAAACTTTGTATTTAAAGTTTCAGGTGCCATTAAGGCGTATCTAACACACTTTTATTTAAACTGGTGTGCAGTTTAATGCTGACTTTTATTCTTCACAAACCTCATTTTAATGTGCCAAAGCAGGAAAAGTGGAGAGAGTCTTTTAAACGTATTTAGGGAGGAAACAACCACCTCCGCCGCTTACTGCTACGACTCCTTTGGTTAAATGGGAAATAAGAAGGCGGCACATAAGAGGAACAAAGGTAAATAACATCAAATATTAACTATTTTCTTTATTACATGTTGTAAAAGTAGTCAGTGACACTCCATTTGTGTCGATATTAGCCTCAAGCCCTGACCAGAAGGCTAATGCCACCAGGCTAATGCCACCAGGCTAATGCCACCAAGCTAACGCCGATGCCTTTGTGTTGTCGGCGTGAGATAAACACTGACATTTATTATTTATATATTGTTATTTACAGATAAGCACTGACATTTATTATTTATATATTGTTATTTACAGATGCAGTAAGCACTGACATTTATTATTTATATATTGTTATTAACAGATGCAGTAAGCACTGACATGTACCATTTCTATATTGTTATTTACAGATAAGCACTGACGTGTATCATTTATATATTTTTATTTTCCGGAATTCATCGCTTGCTGAGAAGGACGACTTCAACTGTCGGACATTGTTGACCAAAGAGTCACAGTGCAATTAAATGCAGTACAGAGGAAGTCAAGGATGCAGACGGACGTTGAGTAAAAGAGTTCTTTCCTTCAGGAAAAAGGACTCACAACAATGATCCAAATAGGAGATAAGAAAAAAGCAAGGGTGCGAAAAAGAGAAAACAAAATGAGCAGTGTGGAAAAAAGGGTTAGGGTTAGCCTGCCCCTCACAGAAAGTTGATGTAGACATGCAGTCGTTAACCTGTTCACTCATTGGCGTGATGTAATATCTCCTGAAAAAGAAATGGAGTTGCTCCCTACACTTTCATAACATTTCCGCCTGAGAATAAATGGGCTCCTTTATGAGAAAAGACACTCGGCTGTTAATGATTTTATAAGCAGGGAGCCCACCTGACATCCTTTTTCTATTAAAGTGCTTTATTCAATTTGCAGGCCGCACTGCAGGTGACCTAACCTATAAAAGGCCACCTCAAATTCAATTATGGGGGCTCCTTGAAATGTTATAAATACAGAAGTGGCCTCAGAGGGGGGCGGCGTACACTTTACCGTAGCTTTGCATAAATCAATCCCACCAAAGGTTAGAAGGCGCCGCGTGTCGTACATCAAAGTGCTTTTCAACAAATGATCATTTGCAAAAACCAACAAGACTCCTATGAGGTCATAAGTAGGAAATAACCACATCTATTATGAACAAAAAACATGCTTTTCTTACAATATTGTAAATTCCACCCATTGCTAATATTTTCCATGCTTTAAAATTGCCATCGTCACGGTAACCAAATCACGTTTCCCTTGAAAGAGCACAAGCTGTGTGGTTTTGTTCCAGTGGGTTAGCTAACAAGAGGTCGGAGGTAGGAACAAAACGGGCCAATCAGTAACACTTGTTGCGTCTCGCTGAGAACGTACGAGCAAAATGTGGATCTGACGCTTCAGCCGGGGCCGGGAAAAATGCCTTCATGAGGCGTTCAAGCATGGCGGAAATGCATTTATGCATTACATCCCGTCTGTGGATACATCGCTCTGGAAGAGTCTAAAGCACAGAGAAAGAATATTTTGCTTCCTACTTTGTGTTCAAATCAGTCTTTCAAGTAGCAGGAAGAAGTCAAAACAAGTTGACTTTAAATGTTTAATTAAGTTTCATTGTGTTCATTAAACATATCCAATTGTGCTTACAATATGCAAAGAATGTGAAAACACCGTCTAAGATGCCACAAATTCAGTTGGCCATTCCAACATTCCGCCCTGAAAAACATTTGGTCATTTCTGTAGATTCTCCATCAGTGTAGTAACACTTCTGCACTCTGACCAGTTTATTAGGGCAGCCATACTGGAAATACACAAACATTGTAAAGAGTTGTGTTGTTTATCATTCACAATCCTTCGGTAAGACAAGAACACGTATGGCATCTATGTTTTAATGCATTCTAAATTGTGAATAAATATCTAACAGGTGAGTCAAAAGGTGGAGGGTCCAATCCAATCCAATCCACTTTATTTATATAGCACATTTAAACAACAATAACGTTTCCAAAGTGCTGCACAGCCATGTTAAAAACAATTGTAAAAAAAATAAAAAAAAATTAAATAAAAAAAGTATATATATATATATTATGCTCCACCAATGACTGAATAAAAACAAAAAATAAATAAATATAAAACCAATAAAAACAATATAAAAACAAATATGATTAAAAACTATTTTAAAGGGTAAAATCTATTAAAACAGTAAAATAGAAATCAAAGTGTGTAAAAAACACAGAGGACCACACAACTCACGTAGTGTTAAAAGCCAAAGAATAAAAGTGGGTCTTAAGACGAGACTTAAAAGAGTCCACTGTGGAAGCAGTTTGAACATGGAGGGGCAGAGTGTTCCAGAGCTTGGGCCGACCACAGAGAAGTCTGGTCTTGGGCACCACGAGCTGGTACTGGCTTTCGGACCTCAGAGCGCGCGCAGGAATGTAAATTTGGATAAGGTCCGAGATATATTGAGGTGCCAGTCCATGTAAAGATTTAAAAACAAACAGAAATGTTTTAAAATCAATTCTAAAATGAACAGGGAGCCAGTGCAAACTCTGAAGAATTGGGGTTCTATGCTGGCGCTTCCTGGCCCCTGTTAAAAGTCCTGCTGCCGCGTTCTGGACTAACTGCAACCGGGAGAGAGCTTTTTGGCTAATGCCAGCATAAAGTGCATTGCAGTAGTCCAGGCCACTTCAAAGAAAAGCATGCACGACTAGTTCAAAAAGGTTAAAAGATAAAGACGGTTTAACCTCTACTAAAAGACGAAGGTGATAAAAACACGATTTTAAAACGCCATTGACTTGTTTGTCTAGTTTAAAATGGCTGTCTATAGTGACGCCAAGGCTGGTGACTTTGGGACGCACATCATCTTGCAATGGTCCCAAGTCAGTGAGGGCCCCACCAAAAACTAAAATTTCCGTTTTTCCCTCATTCATTATTAAAAAATTCTGGGCTAACCAAGCCTTGACGTGGCATAGACAGTTAAGGGTTAACCCTAACCCTAACCCTCTCATTATCCTCTCTAAAAACATCCACAAAGCACCAACATGGCATCATGACCTGAAAACCTACCAAGTATGAGTGATATTGTTATTAGAAGCGCTAACACAGACGGGACTATTCTAGAAGCACATTAATAGCAGTGAGCTAATGCTAGCTTACACTGCTATTGTTGACAAGCTGAGCCGGTGGCTGCTCCTGCTTGGTGTCAAACTTGCTAAAAATACATTTTAGATTAGAATTCATGCGTCTCTAACCTGCAAATATGGATGTTGTTCCTGGACTTCAGCTCAGCATTCAACACCATCATCCCGCAGTATTTGGTGAGCAAACTGGCCCCCTTGGATTGACTACCCCCCTATGCAACTGGCTGCCTGACCTCCTCACAAACAGACCCCCGTCTGTGAGAGTGGGCGACAACACCTCCAGTACCATCTCCCTGAGCACCGACTCGCCGCTGTTCACCTTGATGACTCATGACTGCTGCACCAGGTCCACTACTGACCACATTGTGAAGTACACAACATGACTGCTGCACCAGGTCCACTACTGACCACATTGTGAAGTACACAACATGACTGCTGCACCAGGTCCACTACTAACCACATTGTGAAGTACACAACATGACTGCTGCACCAGGTCCACTACTAACCACATTGTGAAGTACACAACATGACTGCTGCACCAGGTCCACTACTAACCACATTGTGAAGCACACAACATGACTGCTGCACCAGGTCCACTACTAACCACATTGTGAAGTACACAACATGACTGCTGCACCAGGTCCACTACTAACCACATTGTGAAGTACACAACATGACTGCTGCACCAGGTCCACTACTGACCACATTGTGAAGTACACAACATGACTGCTGCACCAGGTCCACTGCTAACCACATTGTGAAGTACACAACATGACTGCTGCACCAGGTCCACTACTGACCACATTGTGAAGTACACAACATGACTGCTGCACCAGGTCCACTACTGACCACATTGTGAAGTACACAACATGACTGCTGCACCAGGTCCACTACTGACCACATTGTGAAGTACACAACATGACTGCTGCACCAGGTCCACTACTGACCACATTGTGAAGTACACAACATGACTGCTGCACCAGGTCCACTACTGACCACATTGTGAAGTACACAACATGACTGCTGCACCAGGTCCACTACTGACCACATTGTGAAGTACACAACATGACTGCTGCACCAGGTCCACTACTAACCACATTGTGAAGTACACAACATGACTGCTGCACCAGGTCCACTACTAACCACATTGTGAAGTACACAACATGACTGCTGCACCAGGTCCACTACTAACCACATTGTGAAGTACACAACATGACTGCTGCACCAGGTCCACTACTAACCACATTGTGAAGTACACAACATGACTGCTGCACCAGGTCCACTACTAACCACATTGTGAAGTACACAACATGACTGCTACACCAGGTCCACTACTGACCACATTGTGAAGTACACAACATGACTGCTGCACCAGGTCCACTACTAACCACATTGTGAAGTACACAACATGACTGCTGCACCAGGTCCACTACTGACCACATTGTGAAGTACACAACATGACTGCTGCACCAGGTCCACTACTGACCACATTGTGAAGTACACAACATGACTGCTGCACCAGGTCCACTACTGACCACATTGTGAAGTACACAACATGACTGCTGCACCAGGTCCACTACTAACCACATTGTGAAGTACACAACATGACTGCTACACCAGGTCCACTACTGACCACATTGTGAAGTACACAACATGACTGCTGCACCAGGTCCACTACTAACCACATTGTGAAGTACACAACATGACTGCTGCACCAGGTCCACTACTGACCACATTGTGAAGTACACAACATGACTGCTGCACCAGGTCCACTACTGACCACATTGTGAAGTACACAACATGACTGCTGCACCAGGTCCACTACTGACCACATTGTGAAGTACACAGCATGACTGCTGCACCAGGTCCACTACTGACCACATTGTGAAGTACACAACATGACTGCTGCACCAGGTCCACTACTGACCACATTGTGAAGTACACAACATGACTGCTGCACCAGGTCCACTACTAACCACATTGTGAAGTACACAACATGACTGCTGCACCAGGTCCACTACTAACCACATTGTGAAGTACACAACATGACTGCTGCACCAGGTCCACTACTGACCACATTGTGAAGTACACAACATGACTGCTGCACCAGGTCCACTACTGACCACATTGTGAAGTACACAACATGACTGCTGCACCAGGTCCACTACTGACCACATTGTGAAGTACACAACATGACTGCTGCACCAGGTCCACTACTGACCACATTGTGAAGTACACAACATGACTGCTGCACCAGGTCCACTACTGACCACATTGTGAAGTACACAACATGACTGCTGCACCAGGTCCACTACTGACCACATTGTGAAGTACACAACATGACTGCTGCACCAGGTCCACTACTGACCACATTGTGAAGTACACAACATGACTGCTGCACCAGGTCCACTACTGACCACATTGTGAAGTACACAACATGACTGCTGCACCAGGTCCACTACTGACCACATTGTGAAGTACACAACATGACTGCTATACCAGGTCCACTACTGACCACATTGTGAAGTACACAACATGACTGCTGCACCAGGTCCACTACTAACCACATTGTGAAGTACACAACATGACTGCTGCACCAGGTCCACTACTGACCACATTGTGAAGTACACAACATGACTGCTGCACCAGGTCCACTACTGACCACATTGTGAAGTACACAACATGACTGCTGCACCAGGTCCACTACTGACCACATTGTGAAGTACACAACATGACTGCTGCACCAGGTCCACTACTAACCACATTGTGAAGTACACAACATGACTGCTGCACCAGGTCCACTACTGACCACATTGTGAAGTACACAACATGACTGCTGCACCAGGTCCACTACTGACCACATTGTGAAGTACACAACATGACTGCTGCACCAGGTCCACTACTAACCACATTGTGAAGTACACAACATGACTGCTGCACCAGGTCCACTACTGACCACATTGTGAAGTACACAACATGACTGCTGCACCAGGTCCAATACTGACCACATTGTGAAGTACACAACATGACTGCTGCACCAGGTCCACTACTGACCACATTGTGAAGTACACAACATGACTGCTGCACCAGGTCCACTACTGACCACATTGTGAAGTACACAACATGACTGCTGCACCAGGTCCACTACTGACCACATTGTGAAGTACACAACATGACTGCTGCACCAGGTCCACTACTGACCACATTGTGAAGTACACAACATGACTGCTGCACCAGGTCCACTACTGACCACATTGTGAAGTACACAACATGACTGCTGCACCAGGTCCACTACTGACCACATTGTGAAGTACACAACATGACTGCTGCACCAGGTCCACTACTAACCACATTGTGAAGTACACAACATGACTGCTGCACCAGGTCCACTACTGACCACATTGTGAAGTACACAACATGACTGCTGCACCAGGTCCACTACTGACCACATTGTGAAGTACACAACATGACTGCTGCACCAGGTCCACTACTGACCACATTGTGAAGTACACAACATGACTGCTGCACCAGGTCCACTACTAACCACATTGTGAAGTATGCGGACGACACAACAGTTGTGCGCCTCATCCCTGGCAACAATGTCCTGGACTACAGGGAGGAGGTGAAACATCTGGTTGACTGGTGCAGAACCAACAACCTGGTCCTGAACGTCGACAAGACCAAGGAAATCATTGTCAACTTTGGAGGAACAGCAGTCCAGCCACACTCCACTCTTCGTCAACAGCACAGCGGTGGAGATGTTAAGTAGCACCAAGTTCCTGGGGGTGCAGATAACTGACCATATGACCTGGTCCCTACACACTGGAGCGCTTGTAAATCCCCAAAAATGGATTATTTGGCTGGAATATAAAGACAATATAAGATACATCTGTAAACGTGCATGCATGTGCAAAAGTGCAATATATTTATCTGTGGTGTGATCTATTTATTTATATCTGCACCTTATTACTCTTTTATTCTGCACTCCAAGCAGCCAATGCAACAACATTTTGTTGTTAGCTGCACTGTAATGTTCACATTTGAATGACAATAAAGAGGAAGTCTAAATCTAAGACCACAGAGCTCCTGTCACCAGCAGCCACTACAGCGGCGCCATCTTGGATATCTTGTATAATAAACCCAACTTAAATTTCGACCTTAAACTAGCTAGGACTAGGAGCTAGGAAACTACCTACCAA
Source organism: Nerophis ophidion (assembly GCF_033978795.1). Taxonomy (NCBI): domain Eukaryota; kingdom Metazoa; phylum Chordata; class Actinopteri; order Syngnathiformes; family Syngnathidae; genus Nerophis; species Nerophis ophidion. The sequence goes on from NC_084632.1 coordinate 45,238,479, forward strand.
AGAAATTGTAAGCTAGCAGATCAACAAGCTGGCAGAATCAAGGCAAACATGAACATACATCGATGGGTATTATCCAACTACTTTCATTCGAGAACAATAAGGTCAACATAATGGCTAACTCGCTCTATGCTACGTTAGCTAACCAACAAGCCTCGGTGTAAATGTAGTTCTTCTTTATGTAACACAGGAACACAACACAGACTCTGTATTGATTAGCGATTAAACCTTTTGTAGTCGCTTTTCTTCACCACAAGGACACTCCGTGTGTTTAAAAATCTTCTTCAATGTGATGAAGTGATTCCGTGTCTGAACACATTACTTTCCCTTATTTCCCCCAGAAATGTTGATATATTGTTGTGAACAGTGGATTCACTGCACTGCTGGAAAATCCATCATTTGTATTTTCAAGCGGTTTTGATTCTAATGGAATTTCATTTCTCTCCAAGAAATCTTAAAACTGCGCCATTTTTCAAGGAACTTCCATTGTGGTCACAGTTGGAACTGCAACTAAACTATTCAGGCTCTCTACTGCCTGTTGAGTGGTTGAAGTCGGTAGTGCATTCTTCACTCAGGTTTAAAGTCCAAATGGTGGCAAAATGACTGAACAGAAGGCCGAGATCAAAACAACATTTCCTAACTGCCGTCAACAACACCCAAAGTGGCGAACCTCAGCACAAATCTGCCACTCGGAGTGTGAATTTCCATATCAATGAGACGGGGAAGCAACCGTCTCCACACAGTTTGAGATGTTTTTGTCCCTCTCAGGTGTCTTTTTTCCGCAACACAAAGTGTGGCAAATAAAGCTCCTGTGAGAGCCCTTACAAACTCCTCAGCCAATCAGAGAGCTCTCCCAAACGGAGGAGGAAGGCGGCAATCAGTCCAGGTTTGTTCCAGTCGACGTGGCTTCCTCCCTTCCAGTTGGAGGAGAAACATTCAGATGTGCTTTTTTACGCAGATCTTTCCCAGGACGGTCATGTCGAGCGCCGTCATTCCAACTCGAGTCACACCTCCTCCACATATTGCCACCTCGTACGCAAAGTAGGCATCCATGAACGTATTTGCCGGCTTCTGAAAGGACCTCGGTGACACCTGAATGACGACTTGTTTTGTTTTTGCGTCACATTTCAATTCAGCTGTTTCCCAACGTCCTCAGAGTAAACAAAGACTTCAAACAACATTCTGGAGCATTAATATTCGTAGGCTTGCTGGATATGAATGCTAACCTTAAACACGCTTCAAACTAGGTAATGGTTGCTTTTAGTCAGCTTAAAAGTGATGTGACTATTCACAAGTCATCTGCTCCATATTTGCTCGAGTCTTTCATGGACAACTGTTTTTGGTGTGCACAGGTGTCATGAAGCCCTTTTCCAGCGCAGAAACTGTTCCATAACACCAAGTAACTAAAGTTCCGCCCGGGTAAATTTGGTTCTTCAACAACTATTTTTCGTTCCTATTAGCGAGGTTTCAAGTAGTTCCAGAAACTTTGTGCTGTCGGCCGCTGATTTGTTGATTTGTTCCTAAAACTTTGTATTCTGAGTTTCAGCCGCCATTACAGAACATTATTTATTCTACTAAGCAGTTAAATGCTGTTTGTCACTCTTGACCAATCTAATTTCAATACCCGATGCGAGGATAAGTGGATGGACTCTTCCAAACGTATTTGTAGAGGAATATTCAGACAGAATTAACCAATCTAATTTCAATACCCGATGCGAGGATACGTGGATGGACTCTTCCAAACGTATTTGTAGAGGAATATTCAGACAGAATTAACCAATCTAATTTCAATACCCGATGCGAGGATAAGTGGATGGACTCTTCCAAACGTATTTGTAGAGGAATATTCAGACAGAATTAACCAATCTAATTTCGATACCTGAAGCGAGGATATGTGGATGGACTCTTCCAACCGTATTTGTAGAGGAATATTCAGACAGAATTAACCAATCTAATTTCAATACCCGATGCGAGGATACGTGGATGGACTCTTCCAAACGTATTTGTAGAGGAATATTCAGACAGAATTAACCAATCTAATTTCAATACCCAATGCGAGGATACGTGGATGGACTCTTCCAACCGTATTTGTAGAGGAATATTCAGACAGACTTTAAAGGGCGGTCATAGTTTGACGAGAAATGGGAAATATACAACGAAGGCAAATCACATCAAATATTCAAGATGTACTTTGTTACATGCTGCAAAAGTAGTCAGTCACACGCCATTTTTGTAACTTTTAGCCAAATGCTAATGCTGACACTACATCTGATGCTATGCTGATGCCGTGAGGTAGCAACTGACATTTCTCATCTACATTTTGTTATTAAATTTGAATTACGCCTATACTGTCTCACCTGCACTGGCTTCCTGTGCACTTAAGAAGCAACTTTAAGGTTTTACTACTTAAGTATATAAAACCAAAGCATCTAGGGCCATCTTTTCTTGCTGATTGTATTGTACCATATGTCCCGGCTAACAACTCCGGCTTATTAGTGACTCCCAGAGCCCAAAAAAAGTCTGTGGGCTATAGGGGGCTCCAGTACACTGAAATGTTTTTGCAGTACCAGTTAGAGATGCTAACCCAGTAAAAGCATTTAAGTCCCATCTTAAATGATGTCCAAAGTCAAGACCCAGGGTGGACCACTCATCTGTGCATCAGCTGGGGACGTCTCTACGCTGCTGACCTGTCTCCACTCAAGATGATCCCCTGCTGGCCCCACTATGGAATGGATTATCAAATTGTTAACTGTATCCACATCCATTGCACCGGTCGCCCAGGGGCAGTGGGGGTTGGGGGGGGGGGGGGGGGGTCCCCACATCTGCGGTCCCCTTCAAGGTTTCTTATTGTCATCCCATTGGATTGAGTTTTTGCTTCCCCTGATGTGGGATCTGAGCCGAGGATGTCGTCGTGGCTTGCGCAGCCATTTGAGACATATGTGATTAAGGGCTATAGAAGTCACCTTTGATTGATTGATTGATTGATTGATTAATTGATTGATTAGAGCTGAAATGGACCCTCATGAATTCGTCATTCATTGACTTTCTGACACTGTGGACAAAAGACTTGACTGTTTGTGTAAAAATTGTTAGACTTTGATTTTAAATAATTATTTTGAGTATCATTGCTTTGTGTTTCTTTTATCGAAACTTTAGTCAAATAAATGTCACGGCCCAGGCGCATGCAAATGCACATTCATCGAAGCGCACCTCAGGACACGCCCACAGCCGATCATCTCCTGTACGCGTCACTCTGGTGGCAGCAAGCAACTGCAATCAATCTGCACTCAGCGCACCTGTGTTTGATGAGCTTCCGTGGTTTCTTACAATAAGCCGTATTCATGCTTGATGCAATCCTGCTCTCTCTAGGTTTTCTCCCCCTTGTTATTGATTGTCGCGTGTCCTCCTTGTCGCTGCAACTGCAGATCTTTGTTCCCGCGTTGACAAGCTGTGTGTCTCGTCATTCCTTGTTCCTCTGCTTCCCGGACTGCCTCTTGGCCCTCGACCTCCCGCTTGGACAAAAACCTCCTACGCCTCGCTATAGCCCCTGACTTCCTGCTTGTTTGATCTTTGAGCCAGCCCTGCTCCCTTTCGGCCTTGCCTCTCGCTCTACATTTACGGGAACACTCAACAGTTAATTCATACACATAGTCGCACACACCATACACTCTCCTGGAATTTTGTCACACTCCTTACCATTGTTTATTAATATTATTTTGCGTGTGTGTGTATATATATATATATATATATATATATATATATATATATATATATATATATATATATATGTTATATCACAGAGCCTAAAAACACGCCCCTGCTGTCTGTCTGTGCCGTCTACTACCCCCGTAATTAACAATAAGAGTTTGTTGACATTGTATCAGTGTAGAAAGTAAAATGTGAAATGCGGCGAAAACAGAAACCACACATTTCTACAAATATCATTTAAAGTTTCTGAACTTTTGGTGGAAACATTTTATTAGGCTTGCATCTTTAAAGGTCATCATCTCTCTGGCAAAATGCATTTTTTCAAATTTAACAGAAAAATGGTCTTCCAAAGCAGAAGCCTTCGATAGTTTCCAGACCAAGGGCCCTGGAATGTATGGAGAGTTTGGAGGGGACCCCGACTTTAAGGATGTTCAAAGTCGAGCAGGTCATTTTTGGCCTGCAGCTTGAGTTTTGTTGGACCACAACATCTTTTCAAAAATAAAATCAAACCAAAAACAGTAAAAATGTAAGCATAAAGACATAGTAATAATGACAAAATGCTAAAAATGTTTGACTAATAACTAAGAATGATAGACTTTGAAACATTTAGCAGAATTCAAATGTTGGTCTTTAAAACTCACTGAAGAACTTTAAAGTTTGGTTGACCCCAAAAGGGAATAAGCGGTAGAAAATGGATGGATGGATGATTTTGGCACCGCCAGTGCACCCAAGCGGTAGTGTTTTGCCAGAAGAAGAGCACATGTCACATGAGCACTAGCACATCTGGTGTCAAAGTGACATGATGTAATATTGACACAACTATTAGTCAGTGCTGATGTTGAAAATAGCAGACATGATCAAGAAATGATCTTGGATTGTTCTACAAACAAGACGCTACTACCAAGAATGTATCGGGGCGGATCCAGGTCCGAGGCAAAGAAAGTAAGTAATGTGGAACTATTTCTACCACGCACATTAGCATTAGCATTTTGATTTGGCCATGAAAGTCACTTCCAAGTTTAGCAAGAACAGAGCCAAAGCCGCTAGGGTCTGAAAGTCCTCATTTTTGAGCTCACGCCAGCAAGTGAAAGCCGAGACAATGTCGATCCTTGACTGACTTTTTTATCCAGTTAGGCTCCGTTTTTCTTTGTTTGTCTCCTGAGACAAAACTTGTTGTTTCTTTGGTTGTTTTGAAGCTTTTGCCATGATAGGTGTAAGGCGTTCTCCTTTTTCTTTTTGTTTTCTGGCAACACGTAAGCATTCACATCGACGTCCGTCTTTTTAACAAATGGGGAAAAGGGGAGTGACATATGCCGTAAAGCAAGTCAGCCCATTTGTAGTTTTTTGTGTAGCAGGGTTCCTGCCACCCGCCCCAAAATCACTAAGTGCCACTAAAAGCGACACAGACCCCTCAGGCCATGACACAGGTTATCTTTCAACAAATTGCAAGTCCATGTATCATCCCAAAAGTTATGAACACATTTTATGAAGGTTGCAAAGTTACTTAGTATGTATAGGGTTTGTTTTTGCAATTGTTTTTACAAAATTAATACATCAACATGGCCCCCATATGCTTTGACTTTTGGGGGAACAAGATTGGTCCTTTTTTGACATCTTGTATGAAATCATGTTTTGAATCTTGTTTTCTTGTTAGTGTGCAACACATTAGATATTCAAATATTACATTTTAGCAATGCTAATGTCTGGCAACAAGTGTGATAACTGCTAGCTGGCAGCTAGCTAATAAATATAAATGTTTTGGTGTTGACTCTTATTGTGTGAATGTTTGGACATTGTCACAATGACCAACTGCATATGCAACTGTGTAACAATCTAAGGCACTGTTCATATTTTGACTGTTACAAGCGGTTCTTTGAGGGCAGCCAGAACTGCGACTTGGCCCTCAATGAAATCACGTTGAGAGTTAGGGTATCGCCACGTCTGCTTCTATTGTATCATTTCTTTCATAAGCAAGACTATTTTCCACATGAAAAGAATGGAAAAACACAGCATTTACGGAACAAGGCATCAATTTGTCAAGAGAAACTGTCTCTGTTCATTTTAATTCATAACCTGGGAATGTTTAACCCCGCCAAAATAAAAGTTGCTTGGAGACCGGTCCAAAGTACTTACACAGTCAGTATAATTGGATATTTTCATCACAGAAATGACATCTCTCTTCATTATTGTGTTTGTATTTCCAGCCATTAATGTTTCCATGGGCTAATGGGATTTTAATCATGCAACAGCAACGATGTGATGAATGGTGCGAAGTCAGCCACCCAAAATAAAGCAATGGAGCTAATATTCAATACTCAAATGAGGTACAAACACTTGCATCATAGCGTGGATACAAATTCTCATTTTCCCACCACAACAACTTGACACATTTCTGTTGACGTGGCTTCTTCTAGAATGTTCTCCCACCAAGAACTCCAGACAGTGACTCACATGTGGACTCCATTACACAACACAAGCTTTTTGCTGAAGTTTTTTTCTTAAATATATAATACAGTGACTTATTGCTCTCATTATCGTGCGTCTGAACCATATTGTATATCCAACATTCCATATTTAAGTTAGATTATCTATGTTTAGTTTTTCCTGATTACTACTATTATTTAGAGCAATTAAGACACATTCCTTAGTAATTAAGTGACCTTGGTTACCTCTGACCACAATGGAGAATTTGATTTGACCACAGATTGTGTCATTATGGACTGTAGTACTCAGCTGTGACCACCTGAGGCGCTGTTGATGTAGTTCTAACAAGCAGCTTGTGAACATCAGTGGTTCTTAACCTCTTTTTTTTACCAATTGTTAAATACATTTTTCTTTCTCAACTGCGGTCTTGTCTGCTACTCAGGTGTAATACAATTTTCCACCACTCATGACAGTAATAACAATATTAAACATAAAGACAAAGTCTGGAGCTCTTGTCATAGAAACGTTTCTTTAGCGCAAAATCTATGACTAAAGTGGTGAAGCTCTGCTCTTTTAATGTCTTTAATGTCCTTTGTGTTCTGTGATATTTATCTCTTACACCCGTTTATGTGTGCTATGGCTATGAGTTTTTTTCCCTTGGCCTCAGTCTGGACCCCCTCTCCAGGGGCCCAGGCTTAGACTGAACATTTGTTTTTGTTTACTCACCCCCCCTCCATAGCGTTTACCTGTTTCTCACCTTGTTTGTAAGGGGCGCCGGAGGTTTGCAGACCCGTCAGCCATCTTGTTCTGTCTCCTGTAATGTTTGTCTGATGTTCTATGGGATCGTGCTGAAAGTCCCAAGTTCCCCTCTCAGTCTGATTTTGGATTCTGATTTTAAAGGTGTTAAATAATAATGGTTTCATATAATAAAGATGTTATATGATGATGGTGTTATATAATAATGGTGTTTTATAATAATAGTGTTTCATGATAATGTCGATATATGACAATGATGTTGTATAATAATGGTGTTATATAATGATGTTATATGATAAAGACGCTATATAGTAATGGTGTTATATGATAATGATGTTATATAATAATGGTGTTATATAATGATGTTATATGATAATGACGCTATATAGTAATGGTGTTATATGATAATGATGTTATATAATAACGTTGTTGTATAAAAATGTTTTATATAACTATTATGTTATATAATAATGGTTTTAAATATGAATGTTGTCATATAATAATATTATACGATAATATTGTTGTATAATAATGTTGTTATATAATAATGGTGTTTTATAATAATAGTGTTTCATGATAATGTCGATATATGACAATGATGTTGTATAATAATGGTGTTATATAATGATGTTATATGATAAAGACGCTATATAGTAATGGTGTTATATGATAATGTTGTTATATAATAATGGCGCTATATAATAATGATGTTGCATAATAATGTTGTTATATGACTTTGGGGTTTTGTAGCAAAGGCGTTACCAACACCACTACTTCGAGTACCGGTAAACGCCATCCATCCATTTCCTACCGCTTATTCCCTTCGGGGTTGCGGGGTGTGCTGTAACCTATCTCAGCTACAATCGGGCGGAAGGCGGGGTACACCTGGACAAGTCGCCACCTTATCGAAGGGGCCAACACAGGTAGACAGACAACATTCACACACAAGGGCCAATTTAGTGTTGCCAATCAACCTATCCCAAGGTGCATGTCTTTGGAGGTGGGAGGGGCCTGTCCCCAGGTGCATGTCTTTGGAGGTGGGAGGGGCCTATCCCCAGGTGCATGTCTTTGGAGGTGGGAGGGGCCTATCCCCAGGTGCATGTCTTTGGAGGTGGGAGGGGCCTATCCCCAGGTGCATGACTTTGGAGGTGGGAGGGGCCTATCCCCAGGTGCATGTCTTTGGAGGTGGGAGGGGCCTATCCCCAGGTGCATGTCTTTGGAGGTGGGAGGGGCCTATCCCCAGGTGCATGACTTTGGAGGTGGGAGGGGCCTATCCCCAGTTGCATGACTTTGGAGGTGGGAGGGGCCTATCCCCAGGTGCATGACTTTGGAGGTGGGAAGGGCCTATCCCCAGGTGCATGACGTTGGTGGTAGGAGGGGCCTATCCCCAGGTGCATGACTTTGGAGGTGGGAGGAGGCTGGAGTAGAACCCACGCAGTCACGGGGGGAACATGCAAACTCCACACAGAAAGATCCCGAGCCCGGGATTGAACCCAGGACTACTCAGGACCTTCATATTGTGAGGCACATGCACTAACCCCTGGACCACCGTGCTACCACTCCGAGTAAACTAAATAAGTCATTTTATGTCTGTTACAAAGTTGCTATGGATATGTTTGATGTAACATGGCTCGCTACTTTTGATATGCTTTTAAGTCAACAAGACAGTGTCAGAAGCACAAGTTCAATGCAGGAAGTAATGTTTTACTTATGAAAGCAACAAGGACAACAAAACACTAAAATGAACTCTGTATCAACCAGACGGAGGCAACATCACACAGCAAACAACACACAACATGTATGTACACTCACGCAAACACACGCACCACTACTACTACTACTACTACTAATAATAATAATAATAATAATAATATTTTGTAAGAAAAATGAACAACAAATCAATGATTGAAGTGACACGCTTGCAATTTGGGTGGACATGGAGACGATAGCTATCGAAGCTCATTGAGGTGCTAACACAACCGAGTGAAAAGATTCGACAGAGCAGCCCAACACTGTCGCTGTTGAGCTAACAAACACTCTGCTCTCATGAAACGCCACACAGCTGTGTATGCCAGATAATTGATTTGTTTGGGAGGGAGTAACGCATAGATAATCACATTTATTAAAGAGTGATTCAGTTAGATATTCAACTACTTTTTCAATAAAGTTTTACATAACTAGAATTGATTACTTTTTAAAAGTACTTTTCCGAACATTGCTAATCATGTAATATACACAATATTTTTCTCTGTGTTCCGATGAGACTTTCACACACACAAACAGTTTTTCGAGCGTCTAAGTGAACATTGGGAACGGATCCTCAGTAACTCTCTCCCACTGTTCTGCGATTCAGTGGTCACTGATCTCCTAAAACAGTGGTTCCCAACCTTTTTTCTGTGATGTACCCCCTGTCAACATTTTTTTAATTCAAGTACCCCCTAATCAGAACAAAGCGTTTTTGGTTGAAAAAAAGAGATAAAGAAGTAAAATACAGCACTATGCCATCAGTTTCTTATTTATTAAATTGAATAACAATGCAAAACATTGCTCATTTGTAGTGGTCTTTCTTAAACTATTTGGAAAAAAATATATAAAAATAAGTAAATAAACAAGTGATTCAATTATAAATTAAAGCTGCAAGCGGCGATGGACGGAACCGAGTATATATGGAAGTGGCTGAGGAGAGGGAAGTCTGGGCTTCCCAGATATAAGTTAGAACAACACACTACTTTGTATTATGTTGTAGTTTTTACCTTCCATGACGTGTCTACTGACAGATATAAGTTAGAACAACACACTACTTTGTATTATGTTGTAGTTTTTACCTTCCATAACGTGTCTACTGACAGATATAAGTTAGAACAACACACTACTTTGTATTATGTTGTAGTTTTTACCTTCCATGACGTGTCTACTGACAGATATAAGTTAGAACAACACACTACTTTGTATTATATTGTACTTTTTACCTTCCATGACGTGTCTACTGACAGATATAAGTTAGAACTATACACTACTTTGTATTATATTGTACTTTTTACCTTCCATGACGTGTCTACTGACAGATATAAGTTAGAACTATACACTACTTTGTATTATGTTGTAGTTTTTACCTTCCATGACGTGTCTACTGACAGATATAAGTTAGAACTATACACTACCTTGTAATATAAATGTTGTAGTTTTTACCTTCCATGACGTGTCTACTGACAGATATAAGTTAGAACTATACACTACTTTGTATTATGTTGTAGTTTTTACCTTCCATGACGTGTCTACTGACAGATATAAGTTAGAACTATACACTACTTTGTATTATATTGTACTTTTTACCTTCCATGACGTGTCTACTGACAGATATAAGTTAGAACTATACACTACTTTGTATTATATTGTACTTTTTACCTTCCATGACGTGTCTACTGACAGATATAAGTTAGAACTATACACTACTTTGTATTATGTTGTAGTTTTTACCTTCCATGACGTGTCTACTGACAGATATAAGTTAGAACTATACACTACCTTGTAATATAAATGTTGTAGTTTTTACCTTCCATGACGTGTCTACTGACAGATATAAGTTAGAACTATACACTACTTTGTATTATGTTGTAGTTTTTACCTTCCATGACGTGTCTACTGACAGATATAAGTTAGAACTATACACTACTTTGTATTATATTGTACTTTTTACCTTCCATGACGTGTCTACTGACAGATATAAGTTAGAACTATACACTACTTTGTATTATGTTGTAGTTTTTACCTTCCATGACGTGTCTACTGACAGATATAAGTTAGAACTATACACTACCTTGTAATATAAATGTTGTAGTTTTTACCTTCCATGACGTGTCTACTGACAGATATAAGTTAGAACTATACACTACTTTGTATTATGTTGTAGTTTTTACCTTCCATGACGTGTCTACTGACAGATATAAGTTAGAACTATACACTACCTTGTAATATAAATGTTATAGTTTTTACCTTCCATGACGTGTCTGCTGACAGATATAAGTTAGAACTATACACTACTTTGTATTATGTTGTAGTTTTTACCTTCCATGACGTGTCTACTGACAGATATAAGTTAGAACAACACACTACTTTGTATTATGTTGTAGTTTTTACCTTCCATGACATGTCTGCTGAACGATATAAGTTAGAACTATACACTACTTTGTATTATGTTGTAGTTTTTACCTTCCATGACGTGTCTACTGACAGATATAAGTTAGAACAACACACTACTTTGTATTATGTTGTAGTTTTTACCTTCCATGACGTGTCTACTGACAGATATAAGTTAGAACAACACACTACTTTGTATTATGTTGTAGTTTTTACCTTCCATAACGTGTCTACTGACAGATATAAGTTAGAACAACACACTACTTTGTATTATGTTGTAGTTTTTACCTTCCATGACGTGTCTACTGACAGATATAAGTTAGAACAACACACTACTTTGTATTATATTGTACTTTTTACCTTCCATGACGTGTCTACTGACAGATATAAGTTAGAACTATACACTACTTTGTATTATGTTGTAGTTTTTACCTTCCATGACGTGTCTACTGACAGATATAAGTTAGAACTATACACTACCTTGTAATATAAATGTTGTAGTTTTTACCTTCCATGACGTGTCTACTGACAGATATAAGTTAGAACTATACACTACTTTGTATTATGTTGTAGTTTTTACCTTCCATGACGTGTCTACTGACAGATATAAGTTAGAACTATACACTACTTTGTATTATATTGTACTTTTTACCTTCCATGACGTGTCTACTGACAGATATAAGTTAGAACTATACACTACTTTGTATTATGTTGTAGTTTTTACCTTCCATGACGTGTCTACTGACAGATATAAGTTAGAACTATACACTACCTTGTAATATAAATGTTGTAGTTTTTACCTTCCATGACGTGTCTACTGACAGATATAAGTTAGAACTATACACTACTTTGTATTATGTTGTAGTTTTTACCTTCCATGACGTGTCTACTGACAGATATAAGTTAGAACTATACACTACCTTGTAATATAAATGTTATAGTTTTTACCTTCCATGACGTGTCTGCTGACAGATATAAGTTAGAACTATACACTACTTTGTATTATGTTGTAGTTTTTACCTTCCATGACGTGTCTACTGACAGATATAAGTTAGAACAACACACTACTTTGTATTATGTTGTAGTTTTTACCTTCCATGACATGTCTGCTGAACGATATAAGTTAGAACTATACACTACTTTGTATTATGTTGTAGTTTTTACCTTCCATGACGTGTCTACTGACAGATATAAGTTAGAACAACACACTACTTTGTATTATGTTGTAGTTTTTACCTTCCATGACGTGTCTGCTGACAGATATAAGTTAGAACTATACACTACTTTGTATTATGTTGTAGTTTTTACCTTCCATGACGTGTCTACTGACAGATATAAGTTAGAACAACACACTACTTTGTATTATGTTGTAGTTTTTACCTTCCATGACGTGTCTACTGACAGATATAAGTTAGAACTATACACTACCTTGTATCATAAATGTTGTAGTTTTTATCTTCCATAACGTGTGTACTGACAGATATAAGTTAGAGTGAAAATACATGGGTACGGCTAGTAGCTACTATTAGCAAACAGATAGACCTACCAACTCGGCAGATAAAAAGTGCAGATGGCCTTAAAACGCCACAACAGTCAGGCACCATATGAAAGTACCTAAAATAAAGACTCGACAAAAAAGAAATTCAATCGGAGCAGAAACATAGGAGGAAACGGGATTAAAACCCGATGCTAACCGCTCATTGTGTTATGTTTAACTAGTGGGGAGATGACGGCAGACTAACACCAGGTGGCAGTAATGTCCAAAGATTTATTCATATATATATATATATATATATTAACCACATATATAAATTCGACACACACACACATATATATATATATATATATACATATATATATACATATATATATATTGTAGCTGAGATAGGCGCCAGCGCCCCCCGCAACCCCGAAAGGGAATAAGCGGTAGGAAATGGATGGATATATATATATATATATATATATATATATATATATATATATATATATATATATATATATATATATATAATAATAATCAAACAATAGAAAACATACTAAAGGAAATGGATTGTGAACTAGATTCACGGCGTGGCGCAGTGGGAAGGTGGCCGTGCGCAACCCAACGGTCCCTGGTTCAATCCCCACCTAGAACCAACCTCGTCACGTCCGTTGTGTCCTGAGCAAGACACTTCACCCTTGCTCCTGATGGGTGCTGGTTAGCGCCTTGCATGGCAGCTCCCTCCATCAGTGTGTGAATGTGTGTGTGAATGTGGAAGTAGTGTCAAAGCGCTTTGAGTACCTTGAAGGTAGAAAAGCGCTATACAAGTACAACCCATTCAAAAGGGAATGGGTGACAGACAATGCGTCGAATTTAACTGAGGTGTGTGTTACCAAAAAGTTGTGAAGAGAGAATGCAGAAATCCGTTGGGCAGGCAGAGGGTCCAGGGCAAACGAGAGGCGTCGAGAGGAACGTGTCTAAGCGGGAGGCCGAGAATCCAAAAGGCAGTCCGGGAGGCAAGGAGAACAACAGGGGATCACAGGAAACACGGGAAGTGCTGCAGGAAGACAACAGGAGCTTCCAACACAACAGAAACACAGAAATCGCAGGGGAAGAGCGAGTATGCAGGATGGAAGCCAGATACAGAATGCTTACTCAGATACAGAAGGCCTTAATCCGGCTAGTGATAGCAGGTTGTCCAGGTTTATGGATTGAACTTTCACAGTATCATGTTAGACCCGCTCGACATCCATTGCTTTCGGTCCCCTAGAGGGGGGGGGGGTTGCTCACATCTGAGGTCCTCTCCAAGGTTTCTCATAGTCAGCATTGTCGCTGGCGTCCCACTGAATGTGAATTCTCCCTGCCCACTGGGTGTGAGTTTTCCTTGCCCTTTTGTGGGTTCTTCCGAGGATGTTGTAGTCGTAATGATTTGTGCAGTCCTTTGAGACATTTGTGATTTGGGGCTATATAAATAAACATTGATTGATTGATTGATATGAAGGCAGCTCCGTCATTACCATCAGGTGTGCAGATTGCCAGTGATTGATTGCAGCTGACGGCTGCTGCAGGGCGGACACACGCGCGGCTCGTCCCTGGCTGTGGCGCCCGTGGGCGTGTCCCGAGGTGCGTACAGACGGACGAGCGGCGCTGGCAGGAGTCTGAACCGTAACACATTGAAAATACATGGGTACGGCTAGTAGCTACTATTAGCAAACAGATTAACTTACCAACTCGGCGTATATCTTAACATCGACACACTCTCTCGTCGCAACTCGGCCCTGATGGTCAGCACATATAAGTTTACAATTAGTTGTAAAATGTTGGACGCTTGTTTTTATGAGATGCAGGCAAATGACGACTTTAAGACATACCGGCTTAGCTATGGCAAACGGGCAGCCATCTTGGTATGGACGATCACAGCCCCTCCCTCACGAATGTTGGTGCGTGCGCACCAGCAGCAGACGGTATCGAAAAAAACGTCTCCCTCACTGTGTCTGCGCAGGGCGGCCATCTTTGAAATGGTTTTCAGCGCAGCGATTCTTTGAAGGCTGATAAAATCAAAATTGTGGCAGTAATAAAAACTTTTTCATCAACTTTTAATCACAAGGGTTCAATCTCTCTCCTGTGGTAGTTTGAAGCCGACACGACAAACGCACTCAGAGGAGATAATGTTTGAAAAAAGGTGATTGGTTTTTACAAAACTTTTGTTTTGAAGGGGGAATTGCAAACTTCCTGTTGATTTTTGCTGGGAGTTGTCAATATAGGAACTGTAGGTCTAAGTGAGGTAGAGGTTTTTGTTTTATGTCTGTACGACATTCCTACTGGAAGTTTGTCTGTTTTCTTCCTAGGGGGCACTAGAGCGCAATTTTGGGGCTAGGTTTTTTTGATTAGATCGCAATTATTGCCGGTCCTGATGTGTGTGTCCAGTTTGGTGAGTTTTGAAGCATGTTAAGAGGGTCAAGTTACAGCTCAAAGCTGCGGAATAATAATAAAAGAAGAACGAAAGAAAGAAAGATAGAAAGACCGACAGAATAAAACGCTAGAAATTCAATAGGGTCCTCTGTCCCAAAGGGACATTCGGTCCCTAAAAATAAAAATTTCTCCACATAGAAGTAATCATCAACTTAAAGTGCCCTCTTTGGGGATTGTAATAGAGATCCATCTGGATTCATCACTTACTTCTAAACATTTATTCACAAAAAAAGAAATCTTTAACATCAATATTTATGGAACATGTCCACAAAAATTAATATTGCATTGTTGCATTTCTTTTCACAGTTTCTGAACATACATTCATATTTTGTTGAAGTATTATTCAATTAATATATTTATAAAAGGATTTTTGAATTGTTGCTATTTTTATTTAGAATATTTTTAACAAATCTCACGTACCCCTTGGCATACCTTCAAGTCCCCCATTTGAGAACCACTGTCGTAAAAGACCTGATCATTTAGCAGCCATGTTGCATAACTGTTTATTACGCCTCACATTTGTTGAACCCTCTGGCGAGCCAAGGTTATTTCAAAAAAGCAACTTCAGCAAATGTAGGGGGCGAGAGTCTTTTTGGCCACAATTGAAAACCACGATCTGTACCATCATAACCAAGCAAGAGTAGAAAGTTCATTTCTGTTTGTACACCTATTTGTAGCAGCATTAGAAATATGCAAATGAGGTGATGATGTCATCCACCAAACACCAATGATAGAACTGTTCTGAGTGCTTTGTTTTACTGTGGAAGCTTTCCAACATAAACACTGAAATGCAACTTGTTACTGGAACTATAGAAAGTGTTTTTGGAGGGGAAAGTGTGATCCCACTTGTAGTGTCCAGAGTGAAAGCCAGACTGGACATGAGGACAATGGCGACGGAGGCTTTCCAAAGGTCAACATGAGCCACGGGAAGACGGACGTGTACAGTTCTGAAATGGAGCTAAAGATTCTATACGTGGTTGCTGTGGCAACAAGAAGACTTGGTAGTGAGTGTTAGGAGAGTGTTTTTGTAAGAAGCAGATTAAAGGACGGGACAGGAAGGGTCAGGTTTAGAGAAACAGGAAGTGTGATGCCAGGAAATGAAGGACGTCAGCAGCCAGCCCACCAAACTGCGAGGAGACAAATTCAGGAGCAGACAGATCATGGAGTGTTTGTTTGGGACACCAATGAAACTCCTACTTTTCACAGGTATGTGGCTTACGTTACATCATTTGTACATGTCTCAACTGTGCAACTTCTACTGTACCTTGCTGCTTAAAGGAGCACCAAGGTTACTGTTACTAACAACAACCTGCATGCTAGCAAATACTACAACACTGACTGCACTTACCAACAAGAGAACTTGTTATATCACACATATGTTTGAAACCCAACATACATGCTAGCAAATACTACAATACTGACTGCACTTACCAACAAGAGAACTTGTTATATCACACATATGTTTGAAACCCAACATACATCCTAGCAAATACTACAACACTGACTGCACTTACCAACAAGAGAACTTGTTATATCACACATATGTTTGAAACCCAACATACATGCTAGCAAATACTACAACACTGACTGCACTTACCAACAAGAGAACTTGTTCTATCACACATATGTTTGAAACCCAACATACATGCTAGCAAATACTACAACACTGACTGCACTTACCAACAAGATAACTTGTTATATCACACATCCGTGTTTGAAACCCAACATACATGCTAGCAAATAATACAACACTGACTGCACTTACCAACAAGAGAACTTGTTATATCACACATATGTTTGAAACCCCAACATACATGCTAGCAAATACTACAACACTGACTGCACTTACCAACAAGATAACTTGTTATATCACACATATGTTTGAAACCCAACATACATGCTAGCAAATACTACAACACTGACTGCACTTACCAACAAGAGAACTTGTTATATCACACATATGTTTGAAACCCAACATACATGCTAGCAAATACTACAACACTGACTGGACTTACCAACAAGAGAACTTGTTATATCACACATATGTTTGAAACCCAACATACATCCTAGCAAATACTACAATACTGACTGGACTTACCAACAAGAGAACTTGTTATATCACACATATGTTTGAAACCCAACATACATCCTAGCAAATACTACAATACTGACTGGACTTACCAACAAGATAACTTGTTATATCACACATATGTTTGAAACCCACTATACATGCTAGCAAATACTACAATACTGACTGGACTTACCAACAAGAGAACTTGTTATATCACACATATGTTTGAAACCCAACATACATCCTAGCAAATACTACAACACTGACTGCACTTACCAACAAGATAACTTGTTATATCACACATATGTTTGAAACCCACTATACATGCTAGCAAATACTACAATACTGACTGGACTTACCAACAAGAGAACTTGTTATATCACACATCCGTGTATATGTTTGAAACCCAACATACATGCTAGCAAATACTACAACACTGACTGGAGTTACCAACAAGATAACTTGTTATATCACACATATGTTTGAAACCCTACATACATGCTAGCAAATACTACAACACTGACTGCACTTACCAACAAGATAACTTGTTATATCACACATATGTTTGAAACCCAACATACATCCTAGCAAATACTACAACACTGACTGGACTTACCAACAAGAGAACTTGTTATATCACACATATGTTTGAAACCCAACATACATGCTAGCAAATACTACAACACTGACTGGACTTACCAACAAGATAACTTGTTATATCACACATATGTTTGAAACCCAACATACATGCTAGCAAATACTACAACACTGACTGGAGTTACCAACAAGAGAAGTTGTTCTATCACACATCTGTGCATTTGTTTTTAACCCTACATACATGGTAGCAAATAGTAGAACAGGAGTACAGAGACTAGAGTTACCAACAAGAGAAGTTATGTCCCACATCTGTGTATATGTTTGAAACCCAACATACATGCTAGCAAATACTACAATACTGACTGCACTTACCAACAAGAGAACTTGTTATATCACACATATGTTTGAAACCCAACATACATGCTAGCAAATACTACAATACTGACTGCACTTACCAACAAGAGAACTTGTTATATCACACATATGTTTGAAACCCAACATACATCCTAGCAAATACTACAACACTGACTGCACTTACCAACAAGAGAACTTGTTATATCACACATATGTTTGAAACCCAACATACATGCTAGCAAATACTACAACACTGACTGCACTTACCAACAAGAGAACTTGTTCTATCACACATATGTTTGAAACCCAACATACATGCTAGCAAATACTACAACACTGACTGCACTTACCAACAAGATAACTTGTTATATCACACATCCGTGTTTGAAACCCAACATACATGCTAGCAAATAATACAACACTGACTGCACTTACCAACAAGAGAACTTGTTATATCACACATATGTTTGAAACCCCAACATACATGCTAGCAAATACTACAACACTGACTGCACTTACCAACAAGATAACTTGTTATATCACACATATGTTTGAAACCCAACATACATGCTAGCAAATACTACAACACTGACTGCACTTACCAACAAGAGAACTTGTTATATCACACATATGTTTGAAACCCAACATACATGCTAGCAAATACTACAACACTGACTGGACTTACCAACAAGAGAACTTGTTATATCACACATATGTTTGAAACCCAACATACATCCTAGCAAATACTACAATACTGACTGGACTTACCAACAAGAGAACTTGTTATATCACACATATGTTTGAAACCCAACATACATCCTAGCAAATACTACAATACTGACTGGACTTACCAACAAGATAACTTGTTATATCACACATATGTTTGAAACCCACTATACATGCTAGCAAATACTACAATACTGACTGGACTTACCAACAAGAGAACTTGTTATATCACACATATGTTTGAAACCCAACATACATCCTAGCAAATACTACAACACTGACTGCACTTACCAACAAGATAACTTGTTATATCACACATATGTTTGAAACCCACTATACATGCTAGCAAATACTACAATACTGACTGGACTTACCAACAAGAGAACTTGTTATATCACACATCCGTGTATATGTTTGAAACCCAACATACATGCTAGCAAATACTACAACACTGACTGGAGTTACCAACAAGATAACTTGTTATATCACACATATGTTTGAAACCCTACATACATGCTAGCAAATACTACAACACTGACTGCACTTACCAACAAGATAACTTGTTATATCACACATATGTTTGAAACCCAACATACATCCTAGCAAATACTACAACACTGACTGGACTTACCAACAAGAGAACTTGTTATATCACACATATGTTTGAAACCCAACATACATGCTAGCAAATACTACAACACTGACTGGACTTACCAACAAGATAACTTGTTATATCACACATATGTTTGAAACCCAACATACATGCTAGCAAATACTACAACACTGACTGGAGTTACCAACAAGAGAAGTTGTTCTATCACACATCTGTGCATTTGTTTTTAACCCTACATACATGGTAGCAAATAGTAGAACAGGAGTACAGAGACTAGAGTTACCAACAAGAGAAGTTATGTCCCACATCTGTGTATATGTTTGAAACCCAACATACATGCTAGCAAATACTACAATACTGACTGCACTTACCAACAAGAGAACTTGTTATATCACACATATGTTTGAAACCCAACATACATGCTAGCAAATACTACAATACTGACTGCACTTACCAACAAGAGAACTTGTTATATCACACATATGTTTGAAACCCAACATACATCCTAGCAAATACTACAACACTGACTGCACTTACCAACAAGAGAACTTGTTATATCACACATATGTTTGAAACCCAACATACATGCTAGCAAATACTACAACACTGACTGCACTTACCAACAAGAGAACTTGTTCTATCACACATATGTTTGAAACCCAACATACATGCTAGCAAATACTACAACACTGACTGCACTTACCAACAAGATAACTTGTTATATCACACATCCGTGTTTGAAACCCAACATACATGCTAGCAAATAATACAACACTGACTGCACTTACCAACAAGAGAACTTGTTATATCACACATATGTTTGAAACCCCAACATACATGCTAGCAAATACTACAACACTGACTGCACTTACCAACAAGATAACTTGTTATATCACACATATGTTTGAAACCCAACATACATGCTAGCAAATACTACAACACTGACTGCACTTACCAACAAGAGAACTTGTTATATCACACATATGTTTGAAACCCAACATACATGCTAGCAAATACTACAACACTGACTGGACTTACCAACAAGAGAACTTGTTATATCACACATATGTTTGAAACCCAACATACATGCTAGCAAATACTACAACACTGACTGCACTTACCAACAAGAGAACTTGTTATATCACACATATGTTTGAAACCCAACATACATCCTAGCAAATACTACAATACTGACTGGACTTACCAACAAGAGAACTTGTTATATCACACATATGTTTGAAACCCAACATACATCCTAGCAAATACTACAATACTGACTGGACTTACCAACAAGATAACTTGTTATATCACACATATGTTTGAAACCCACTATACATGCTAGCAAATACTACAATACTGACTGGACTTACCAACAAGAGAACTTGTTATATCACACATATGTTTGAAACCCAACATACATCCTAGCAAATACTACAACACTGACTGCACTTACCAACAAGATAACTTGTTATATCACACATATGTTTGAAACCCACTATACATGCTAGCAAATACTACAATACTGACTGGACTTACCAACAAGAGAACTTGTTATATCACACATCCGTGTATATGTTTGAAACCCAACATACATGCTAGCAAATACTACAACACTGACTGGAGTTACCAACAAGATAACTTGTTATATCACACATATGTTTGAAACCCTACATACATGCTAGCAAATACTACAACACTGACTGCACTTACCAACAAGATAACTTGTTATATCACACATATGTTTGAAACCCAACATACATCCTAGCAAATACTACAACACTGACTGGACTTACCAACAAGAGAACTTGTTATATCACACATATGTTTGAAACCCAACATACATGCTAGCAAATACTACAACACTGACTGGACTTACCAACAAGATAACTTGTTATATCACACATATGTTTGAAACCCAACATACATGCTAGCAAATACTACAACACTGACTGGAGTTACCAACAAGAGAAGTTGTTCTATCACACATCTGTGCATTTGTTTTTAACCCTACATACATGGTAGCAAATAGTAGAACAGGAGTACAGAGACTAGAGTTACCAACAAGAGAAGTTATGTCCCACATCTGTGTATATGTTTGAAACCCAACATACATGCTAGCAAATACTACAATACTGACTGCACTTACCAACAAGAGAACTTGTTATATCACACATATGTTTGAAACCCAACATACATGCTAGCAAATACTACAATACTGACTGCACTTACCAACAAGATAACTTGTTATATCACACATATGTTTGAAACCCAACATACATGCTAGCAAATACTACAATACTGACTGGACTTACCAACAAGAGAACTTGTTATATCACACATATGTTTGAAACCCAACATACATGCTAGCAAATACTACAACACTGACTGGACTTACCAACAAGATAACTTGTTATATCACACATATGTTTGAAACCCAACATACATGCTAGCAAATACTACAACACTGACTGCACTTACCAACAAGAGAACTTGTTATATCACACATATGTTTGAAACCCAACATACATGCTAGCAAATACTACAACACTGACTGCACTTACCAACAAGAGAACTTGTTATATCACACATATGTTTGCAACCCAACATACATGCTAGCAAATACTACAACACTGACTGGACTTACCAACAAGAGAACGTGTTATATCACACATATGTTTGAAACCCAACATACATGCTAGCAAATACTACAACACTGACTGGACTTACCAACAAGAGAACTTGTTATATCACACATATGTTTGAAACCCAACATACATGCTAGCAAATACTACAACACTGACTGCACTTACCAACAAGAGAACTTGTTATACCACACATATGTTTGAAACCCAACATACATTCTAGCAAATACTACAATACTGACTGGACTTACCAACAAGAGAACTTGTTATATCACACATATGTTTGAAACCCAACATACATGCTAGCAAATACTACAACACTGACTGGACTTACCAACAAGAGAACTTGTTATACCACACATATGTTTGAAACCCAACATACATGCTAGCAAATACTACAACACTGACTGGACTTACCAACAAGAGAACTTGTTATATCACACATATGTTTGAAACCCTACATACATGCTAGCAAATACTACAACACTGACTGGAGTTACCAACAAGAGAAGTTGTTCTATCACACATCTGTGCATTTGTTTTTAACCCTACATACATGCTAGCAAATACTAGAACAGGAGTACAGAGACTAGAGTTACCAACAAGAGAAGTTATGTCCCACATCTGTGTATATGTTTGAAACCCTACATACATCCTAGCAAATACTACAACACTGACTGGACTTACCAACAAGAGAACTTGTTATATCACACATATGTTTGAAACCCAACATACATCCTAGCAAATACTACAACACTGACTGCACTTACCAACAAGAGAACTTGTTATATCACACATATGTTTGAAACCCAACATACATGCTAGCAAATACTACAACACTGACTGGACTTACCAACAAGAGAACTTGTTATATCACACATATGTTTGAAACCCAATATACATGCTAGCAAATACTACAACACTGACTGCACTTACCAACAAGATAACTTGTTATATCACACATATGTTTGAAACCCAACATACATCCTAGCAAATACTACAACACTGACTGGACTTACCAACAAGAGAACTTGTTATATCACACATATGTTTGAAACCCAACATACATGCTAGCAAATACTACAACACTGACTGGACTTACCAACAAGAGAACTTGTTATATCACACATATGTTTGAAACCCAACATACATGCTAGCAAATACTACAACACTGACTGGACTTACCAACAAGAGAACTTGTTATATCACACATCCGTGTATATGTTTGAAACCCAACATACATGCTAGCAAATACTACAACACTGACTGGACTTACCAACAAGAGAACTTGTTATATCACACATATGTTTGAAACCCAACATACATGCTAGCAAATACTACAATACTGACTGGACTTACCAACAAGAGAACTTGTTATATCACACATATGTTTGAAACCCAACATACATGCTAGCAAATACTACAACACTGACTGGACTTACCAACAAGAGAACTTGTTATATCACACATATGTTTGAAACCCAACATACATGCTAGCAAATACTACAACACTGACTGGAGTTACCAACAAGATAACTTGTTATATCACACATATGTTTGAAACCCTACATACATGGTAGCAAATACTACAACACTGACTGGACTTACCAACAAGAGAACTTGTTCTATCACACATCCGTGTATATGTTTGAAACCCAACATACATGTCAGCAAATACTACAACACTGACTGGAGTTACCACCAAGAGAAGTTGTTATATCACACATCTGTGTATATGTTTTTAACCCTACATACATGGTAGCAAATACTACAACACTGACTGGACTTACCAACAAGAGAACTTGTTATATCACACATATGTTTGAAACCCAATATACATGCTAGCAAATACTACAACACTGACTGGACTTACCAACAAGAGAACTTGTTATATCACACATATGTTTGAAACCCAACATACATGCTAGCAAATACTACAACACTGACTGGACTTACCAACAAGAGAACTTGTTATATCACACATATGTTTGAAACCCAACATACATGCTAGCAAATACTACAACACTGACTGGACTTACCAACAAGAGAACTTGTTATATCACACATCCGTGTATATGTTTGAAACCCAACATACATGCTAGCAAATACTACAACACTGACTGGACTTACCAACAAGAGAACTTGTTATATCACACATATGTTTGAAACCCAACATACATGCTAGCAAATACTACAATACTGACTGGACTTACCAACAAGAGAACTTGTTATATCACACATATGTTTGAAACCCAACATACATGCTAGCAAATACTACAACACTGACTGGACTTACCAACAAGAGAACTTGTTATATCACACATATGTTTGAAACCCAACATACATGCTAGCAAATACTACAACACTGACTGGACTTACCAACAAGAGAACTTGTTATATCACACATATGTTTGAAACCCAACATACATGCTAGCAAATACTACAACACTGACTGGAGTTACCAACAAGATAACTTGTTATATCACACATATGTTTGAAACCCTACATACATGGTAGCAAATACTACAACACTGACTGGACTTACCAACAAGAGAACTTGTTCTATCACACATCCGTGTATATGTTTGAAACCCAACATACATGTCAGCAAATACTACAACACTGACTGGAGTTACCACCAAGAGAAGTTGTTATATCACACATCTGTGTATATGTTTTTAACCCTACATACATGGTAGCAAATACTAGAACAGGAGTACAGAGACTGGAGTTACCAACAAGAAAAGTTATGTCCCACATCTGTGTATATGTTTGAAACCCTACATACATGGTAGCAAATACTACAACACTGACTGGACTTACCAACAAGAGAACTTGTTATATCACACATCCGTGTATATGTTTGAAACCCAACATACATGTCAGCAAATACTACAACACTGACTGGAGTTACCACCAAGAGAAGTTGTTATATCACACATCTGTGTATATGTTTTTAACCCTACATACATGGTAGCAAATACTAGAACAGGAGTACAGAGACTGGAGTTACCAACAAGAAAAGTTATGTCCCACATCTGTGTATATGTTTGAAACCCTTCATACATGGTAGCAAATACTAGAACAGGAGTACAGAGACTGGAGTTACCAACAAGAAAAGTTATGTCCCACATCTGTGTATATGTTTGAAACCCTTCATACATGGTAGCAAATACTAGAACAGGAGTACAGAGACTGGAGTTACCAACAAGAGAAGTTATGTCCCACATCTGTGTATATGTTTGAAACCCTACATACATGGTAGCAAATACTACAACACTGACTGGAGTTACCAACAAGAGAAGTTGTTATATCACACATCTTTGTATATGTTTGAAACCCAACATACATGCTAGCAAATACTACAACACTGACTGGAGCTACCAACAAGAGAAGTTATTATATTACACATCTGTGTATATGTTTGAAACCCTACATACATGGTAGCAAATACTACAACACTGACTGGAGTTACCACCAAGAGAAGTTATTATATTACACATCTGTGTATATGTTTGAAACCCTACATACGCATGTTTGTGTATGTGTTGCTGCAGCATGGATCTCCAGTCTGATGGACCCCTGCAGACTCTCTGACATTTGTAAGTCTTGCCACAGACTTGCCACATGTAAGGCTCTGAACGGCTCCAACCACGCTTGCTTTTGCAACAACGGATATACTGGAGATGGGACAACCTTCTGCAATGGTAAATATCAACCCAGATTACTTCAATATCAACCTATAATACTGAAACATCAATATAAGCATACTTAAATATCAATTTACAGTATTAACATACTCAGATATCTACCCACAGTATATATATTACTTAAATATCAGCCTATGTTATACACATACTTAAATATCAACTCTTAGAATAAACATACTCATATTAACCTACAGTTTACATATTACTTAAATATCAACCTATGGTATAAACATACTCAAATATCAACCTACAGTATAAACATACTAACATATCAATCTATGGTATAGGCATACTTAAATATTCATGCATCCATTTTCTACCGCTTGTCCCGTTCGAGGTCGCTGGGGGGGGAGAGTTGAGTCTATCTCAGCTGCATTGGGCGGAAGGCGGGGTACGCCCTGGACAAGTCAACCTACATAATAAATATACTCAAATATCAACCTACAGTATAGATATTACTTAAATATCAACCCGTGTTATACGCATACTGAAATATCAACCTATGGTAAACACACACTCAAATATCAACCTAAATTAAAAAAATACTCAAATATCGACCTACGGTATAAATATACCCAAATATCAACCTATGGTATAAACATACTCAAATATCAACCTACAGTATAAACATACTCTAATATCAACTTACTGTATAAACATACTCAAATATCAACCTACAGTACAAACATACTCACATATCAACTTACAGTATAAACATACTCACATATCAACCTACAGTATAAACATACTCACATATCAACTTACAGTATAAACACACTCACATATCAACTTACTGTATAAACATACTCAAATATCAACCTACAGTATAAACATACTCACATATCAACCTACAGTATAAACATACTCACATATCAATTTACAGTATAAACACACTCTAATATCAACTTACTGTATAAACATACTCAAATATCAACCTACAGTATAAACATACTCACATATCAATTTACAGTATAAACACACTCTAATATCAACTTACTGTATAAACATACTCAAATATCAACCTACAGTATAAACACACTCACATATCAACCTACAGTATAAACACACTCTAATATCAACTTACTGTATAAACATACTCAAATATCAACCTACAGTATAAACATACTCACATATCAATTTACAGTATAAACACACTCAAATATCAACCTACAGTATAAACACACTCTAATATCAACCTACAGTATAAACATACTCACATATCAACTTACAGTATAAACACACTCTAATATCAACCTACAGTATAAACATACTCACATATCAACTTACAGTATAAACACACTCTAATATCAACCTACAGTATAAACATACTCACATATCAACTTACAGTATAAACACACTCTAATATCAACCTACAGTATAAACATATTCACATATCGACCTACAGTAAAAAGCAGTGTTGTGCCGCCAGGACCAGCAAAGCTTTCTCTGCTGGCCTAAAATAACCAGAAATCATACTCATAATGAAAGATACACATTTTTATTTTTAATGTACTTTCCCTAAAAATCCAAGTGTATTCATATTCTCTCCATGTCGGATTAGGCTCCTTCCAGTGCTGTTGTTTTTTATTTTAGTTTGTATCCAATCAGAATACTGCTAGCTTATGTTGCCATGCTGTACCAAATCTGCCTTCAGAATCAACAATGTGGGTGTCCGTGCAGTGTAAGCGATCTGGCATACAGTTGATTGACAGTTGTGATAGCTAATCAGATGACAAGTTGTTGACAGTAGCCTATCTAGATAGCCTGGTGTTCACCAGACTGTGATGGGATACCTGATAGGATTTATTTGCAAGGGCATTTTCAAGACAGATATTTAAAGAGAAACTACATCTTGTGAGACGATGTTGGCCAAACCTGGAAGCTAGCTCAGCTGTTCTGGCAATTAAATGCTCTCCATTTCCACTGAATAAACCGAGGACGAGGGTACCACTGGCTGGCACGTGCACACATAGGGCCCTATGGGAGCTTGAGGCCCTGCCCTTTTTTGCCTCGTCTTAAAAAGTGCCCTCAACCTGTGTGTGTGTGTGTTTTTTTGTTGTTGTTGTTTTTTTTCTTTAAACAACATTCATAAATTCCTGTTAGGGATGTGAAAAAAAAAACAAAAAACAGCGGTACAAAATCTCCACGTTTTCTTGTAATACTGGGTTGTTTGAGCCTGCGTTTCCGCCAGAGAGAGAGAGAGAGGGCGAGTGAGTGAGTGAGAGAGAGGAGAGAGAGCCAACTGCGGCCTGAGGAGACGTGACAGTGGAGCAACTTGAACCTAGTCACCGTCCACTTATTCTGCATCTAATATGGGTAATATTTCAGAAAAACGCTGTATTATTCTATTATTCAATGTGTCAGTTTCTGTTTTTGCCGGACGTGGCAGCACGGCGCATCAATTGAGCACGGCACATCAATTGAGCACGGCACATCAACTACGCACAGAGCAGAGCAGATCGTGCGGGACAGGAAGTAGTGTACCAAATACAAAATAAAACACCAGGTTAATTTTCAAAATAAAATGCACTGTGTTTACGGCGGATCACATTTCTCTCACAGTAGAGGTTTAGATATAAAGTTGTATTGCGTTTCAGTTGTTTAGTCAGAGCATTAAGTGAGAAAGACCATAAGTTACAACTTGATGGTGTTTTCCTCAAGTTAAGGGAAGAAGGACACATTTTCACATTGAAGTTTTTTCCATTTGGGTATTTATTTAAAAAAATGTTTTTGAAGTTCATGTTGCACTGTTCAATGTTCAATATTAAAGTGCTTATCTGTAACAATAAATAGCCTAATAATAAACCTGTGTTTTGTTGCTTTTCATGACTTCGAAGCGTATGATAATGTGAATTAACTCATTATGAAAATTATTTGTTGACACAAAAGAAATGGCAATCACTTTTACCTACAAAGGACACACAGCTAAGTAGTTAGCTTCCTATTAGCAAATTTAATTTGACATTAATTTCCATATTGTGTAAAGGACCCAAAAAAAAGTTCCTGCCCTTTTCTGACTTTGAGCCCCTGCCCCTCTATAATCATGTGCACGTCCCTGACCACTGGCTTATACGGCATCAAATAGCTCCTACTAATTGTGAGTTCAAATATTTGATTTTTTTCACTTTTAATGTGTCTTCTGCAATTTTACAACAAAAGATATGTTTTAATTGTTGATGCGTTTTGAGTGATTTATGAATGTGCCAGAAAATAACCCGTTTTATACACTGTTGATGTGTTTCAATGCGCAGTAAATGTGTTTTTGTATAGTAGTTCTCCAGCAATGGTCATGTGGTGACATAAATTATGGTATTTTGAGAGGTAGCTGAGATAGGCGCCAGCGCCCCCCGCGACCCCGAAAGGGAATAAGCGGTAGAAAATGGATGGATGGATGAGAGGTAGTCTTTGAAGTCGGACACCACCGAAGGCCTCAGTGGGAAACGCACGGCCCGTCACTGGTAAAAAAAACATACTCGATTCTCAACCTACGGTACAAACATATTCAAATATCAACCTATGTTATAAACATACTTTTGTGAAACTTCTGCCGTTAAGATTTGTGTGTTTGTGCACCTAAAGCTAACCCTAACCTAAACCCTCCTTTCCCTATACTCACCACTAGCTGGCGCCTCGCACCCTTCTTTAAGCGAGCCAATGTTTGGCTCAGACTCGGTTTAAGGTTGTCACAACAATAACAAATTCACCAAATTGGAAACACCGCTCCCTTCTGCTACGTCAGGGGTGCCCATTACGTCGATCGCAATCGACTGGTCGATCTCGGAGGGTGTGTCAGTCGATCTCAAGCCAGGCATTAAAAAATAGACATAAAAAAAAAATGAACAATCATCAATCATACCAAGACTTCACTTTCGTCAGTTGTTTGACATTCTCGGCACCCGAGGATCTTGTGAGATGACGCTGGCTGCTGCAAGCTCATATTTAAGAAAAAAATCACTAACAGGGCGGACGCAGAGAAACACATTTTATTTCTAGAGACTCCGTACCTACTGTCAAAACTCTAAAGACTGACAGCACAGTTCCTGTCTTCACCATAAAAGACCTGTTTCATCCTGCCAGTGCTAAAAAATTAAGAGTCTCAGAAAGCTAGCGTGCACAAGCTTGCAAGCTACGGAGTTTGATGCCAATGTATTTCTCCCCCGCCCTCAGCGACCGCTTTCTCACTTGCTTGCCCACCCGCACACTCACTGACGTCACTCACCTGCTGCCAGACATTAAAGGGCCACACACATATGCTACTCTCATAACAAAGTGTTTAAAAAGGAGTATGCAAGTTGGACAAATGAGATGCCAAATCCAACCACTTTCCTGTGTTATTGGACAGAAAGGAGGACTTTTTTTTTCCTCCATTTGAAAATGTGGACGTTATCAGCACCACTGTCTGATTCCAATCAATGCAAGTCATCAGAATCAAATACACCAACTTATATTCTTGTCTTCATGAAAGAAAGGAATCTATGTGTGTTAAACATGCTTGTATTATCATTAAACACCATTAACTTGTTAACAAAAATGTCTCTTTCATGAATAAATAAATATAAATTATAAATAGGAATGAGGTAGATCTCCTCGACTTGGTCAATTGAAAAGTAGCTCGCCTGCAGAAAAAGTGTGAGCGCCCCTGTGCTACGTCTTCTTGTTCTCTGGCAGATCAGCTGTGTTAAAAAGTGAGTAACGATCCTTACCGCCACCTATTATACGGAGTTGTCACAACCAAGCTACATCCACAGACAGCATCATGTAACAACAACCGTATTTGTGTTGGACTGCCACAAATACATCAACATATGGAAACGCTTGAACTTTACACCTACAATAAATGTATCTAGGCCACACTTTCATTGTATGGCTGTGTGTGTATTCTTGTTTTTGGAGTTTGGCATGAAGTGTAAACCAACTTGATTGAGTCTTATAAACACCGGCAGAAGATCTTTGGGACAAAAAGGGTTGAACAGTTCACAGTAAATTCTTTAAATCTACTTCCATAATTGAAAGGCTGCTAGCTGTCTTTGTCGTATAAACAGAGAAAACGCAAGACATTTTTGGGCTGATGACGGATGAAAGTGAGCAGTCACTGGCCGTTCATGAGCCAGCGCCAAAGCATCCTGTGCACGCTGTCAGGTATTTCCCGCTTGTGTCCTCGTCACCTAGCATGAGACGGCAGGATTTCCTCTCCTGGACAACCTTTGTGCACAAAGTACAAAGTGTTTGTCTTGTATGGGAACAACAGTGGACATTCATACCAGGTCAGTTCTGGTAATCCGGGAGGACAGAGCCAGGACACACGTCCACGAGAAGTTCGCCCACTCTTCCCATGAAAATCCTAAATCCCTGAGAGCTACTGGAACAAGATCACATTAGAATCAACACAACGAAAACAAATAATCACCTTAGAGCAGGGCTTTAGCTTTCACCCTGTCAGGGGCAGGGCTTCCACAGGGACAGAGTGACGACATGAGAGTTGAGAGTAAAGCTGCAGCTCCTCCACAAGGAGAGCAGCCAGATAAGGTGGTCAGGACACCACCTGGACGCCTCGCTGAGAAGGTGTTAAGAGCACGTCCGACCGGTAGGAGGCCACGGGGAAGACCGGGGGTCTCAGAGTCACCCTATTACAGGAACCCCCCCCCCCCCCCCCCGTTGGAGGAAATGTGATCATAACATTGCTGATAATGTATTTGAGTACAAAAATACATCTGACAACTACTGCTAAAACATGAACTTTTATTTACCTAGTGACGTAACGTCCTTTATAATTGTTATTGGCTTCAACGCCAACACAAATGTGAGTAGATGCAAGGCGCCAACTTGTGGTGAGCATTGGGAAAGGCTAGCTGAAGTTACGGATGGACCAGTCTTTTAAGAACTTCAGATTGCTTCACAGACACACAAATCTTACACGGCAAAATTGTGGCCAAAGTCACGTGTAAGCCGACAGCCAGTCAGGGTTCCTGCTTCACGGCAACAGACAATTACAGACAAACACTTGTTTTTTTTCCACTCTTACAACTCTTAGACAAAGATTGCTTTACACATGCACACATCTGAATATGTACACACAACTAGAACTACACACACATGCCTCTTTCATGGCAGAAACATAGCTAAAAGTCACGTGTAAAAAGACAGCCAATCAAAAAAATACTGACAGACAGATTTTGATTTCAAAATCTATCCATCTATTTTTCCACCGCTTATCCGAGTTTGAGTTGCTGGGGAAGCAGTCCAAGCAGAGATGCCCAGACATCCCTGTCCCTCGCCACTTCCTCTTGTTCCACCGCTGTTCCCAGGCTAGCGGTGAGACATAGTCCCTCCAGCGTGTCCTAGGTCTACCCTGGGGCCCCCTGCCGGGCTGGACATGCCAGAAACACCTCGCCAGGGAGGCGTCTGGGAGGCATTTGAAGTAGATCCCGAGCCACCTCAGCTGACTCCTCTTGACATGAAGGAGCAGCGGCTCTGCTCTAAACCTCCCTCAGATGAACAAGCTCTCCACCTAACCTCTGAGGCTGATCCCAAACATCCTGGGAGGAAAGTCATTTCTGCCTCCTGTATTTGCAATCTTGTCTTTTTGGTCATTACCCAAGGCTTGTGACCACAGATGAGGGTAGGAACGTAGAATGACCTGTAAATCGAGAGCTTCACCTTCTGGCTCAGCTCCCTCTTCACTACAACAGACCAGTGCAGCAATAGTATCACCTCCGATGCGTCTCTCATTCTCGCGTTCTATTCTTCCCTCACTCGTAAACAAGACCTTGAGGTACTCAAACTCCACCACTTGAGTCAGAACTTTCTGTTTCAATCCCGGGGTGCAGTTTACTCCTCTCCGACTAAGAACCATGGCCTCAGATTAAGAGGTGCTTATCTACAGACCATCAAATTCACACTTGGCTTCAAACCACCACAGTGAACACTGAAGGACCCGGCCTGATTAAGCCAACAGGATCATATTAACTGCAAAAAGCAGAGATAAGGTTCTCTGGCCACGAAACTGGAACCCTCCCTACCCTTATTGCACCTAGAAATTATGTCCACAAAAATAATGAACAGGACCACTGTCAAAGGACAGCCCGGGTGAAGTCCGACATCCACTGTGAGCATGTCTGACTTACTGCCTGCAAAGCCAACCACCGAATGGCCCTTAGCAACGGCCCCTGGATCCCATACACCGATGGAAGGCCTTCTCCAAATCCACAAAATACATGTGGACTGATTGAGCAAAATTCCAAGGCCACTCCAGTACCCTAGCAAGGGTATAAAGCTGGTCCGGTGTTTCACGACCAATATGAAAATCACATTGTTCCTCCTGAATCTGAGGCCCAACTAACGAGCAGACTGGCTTCTCCAGGGTCCTGGAATAGACTAGGACTTTGACTTAGACCACCACCCCGGTTTGCCAATCCACAGGTATTGCCCCCGAATTCCATGCTATGTTGAAGAGAAGTGTCAGCCACCACAGTCCGACAGCATCCAGAGCCTTGAGGGCTTTCATGCTGAATCTCATCCTCTCCTGGGGCCTTGTCACTGGGGAATTTTTTGGATTACCTCATGAACTTCGGCTCCAGTGATGGACGTGTCTATCTTCTGTAACCTCAGACATCTTTTTTTACCCACGGACAAATCATACGGACAGACAACCTAAAGCACACACATTTAGAAGCAGACACACAGGTCACAGACACTTGAATTGGGTTACATACGCACAGACTGAGATATGCATTTGCAAATACTTTTGCTACATTGAAACTTCCATAGTTTTATGTCAAATGAAATGATGCCTGTGTCTTCTTCACAGATGACAATGAATGCCAAAATGTGACGTACATCTGCAGCAAGAGAGGAACGTGCACCAACACTGTAGGAAGTTACTACTGTACTTGTCTGCCTGGGTACTCTTCAACTGGACTCCAACACTTCCAGACCAACGATGGCACCGAGTGTGTGGGTAATGTCATAAAATGTTAATATTGTATGTCCACTGTACAAACAACATCAAAAAACACACTCTTTGAAACCCCATGCTTACATCTCATTGTGCAACAGTGAGAATTTTAAAGAAGACGATGGCAGCCGTTTAAGGAGGTTGCCCGTCATTATAAGACTTGTCTGTCTGCATATTTATCTCTTCTTTCTCCATATTCACCACTACTCAATGCCTCGCACCCGCTCAAGTTATTTCGTGTTGAAATCAACCACATTAGACTCTCAGTGACACACACACTGAGAAAACCTAGCTGCTGCTAACTTATTTGAAGAAGACCAATATACGCCTGACAACTACGTGACTGCTAAAACAGGAACTTAAGAAGACCAATATATGTCTGACAACTACGTGACTGCTAAAACAGGAACTTAAGAAGACCAATATACGCCTGACAACTACGTGACTGCTAAAACAGGAACTTAAGAAGACCAATATATGTCTGACAACTACGTGACTGCTAAAACAGGAACTTAAGAAGACCAATATACGTCTGACAACTACGTGACTGCTAAAACAGGAACTTAAGAAGACCAATATACGTCTGACAACTACGTGACTGCTAAAACAGGAACTTAAGAAGACCAATATACGTCTGACAACTCCGTTACTGCTAAAACAGGAACTTAAGAAGACCAATATACGTCTGACAACTACGTGACTGCTAAAACAGGAACTTAAGAAGACCAATATACGTCTGACAACTACGTGACTGCTAAAACAGGAACTTAAGAAGACCAATATACGTCTGACAACTCCGTTACTGCTAAAACAGGAACTTAAGAAGACCAATATACATCTGACAACTACGTTACTGCTAAAACAGGAACTTAAGAAGACCAATATACGTCTGACAACTACGTGACTGCTAAAACAGGAACTTAAGAAGACCAATATACATCTGACAACTACGTGACTGCTAAAACAGGAACTTAAGAAGACCAATATACGTCTGACAACTACGTGACTGCTAAAACAGGAACTTAAGAAGACCAATATACGTCTGACAACTACGTTACTGCTAAAACAGGAACTTAAGAAGACCAATATGCGTCTGACAACTACGTGACTGCTAAAACAGGAACTTAAGAAGACCAATATACATCTGACAACTACGTTACTGCTAAAACAGGAACTTAAGAAGACCAATATACGTCTGACAACTACGTTACTGCTAAAACAGGAACTTAAGAAGACCAATATGCGTCTGACAACTACGTGACTGCTAAAACAGGAACTTAAGAAGACCAATATACGTCTGACAACTACGTGACTGCTAAAACAGGAACTTAAGAAGACCAATATACGTCTGACAACTACGTTACTGCTAAAATAGGAACTTAAGAAGACCAATATACGCCTGACAACTACGTGACTGCTAAAACAGGAACTTAAGAAGACCAATATACGCCTGACAACTACGTGACTGCTAAAACAGGAACTTAAGAAGACCAATATATGTCTGACAACTACGTTACTGCTAAAACAGGAACTTAAGAAGACCAATATACGTCTGACAACTCCGTTACTGCTAAAACAGGAACTTAAGAAGACCAATATACATCTGACAACTACGTTACTGCTAAAACAGGAACTTAAGAAGACCAATATACGTCTGACAACTACGTTACTGCTAAAATAGGAACTTAAGAAGACCAATATACGTCTGACAACTACGTGACTGCTAAAACAGGAACTTAAGAAGACCAATATACGTCTGACAACTACGTGACTGCTAAAACAGGAATTTAAGAAGACCAATATACGTCTGACAACTACGTGACTGCTAAAACAGGAACTTAAGAAGACTTATATACGTCTAACAACTACGTGACTGCTAAAACAGGAACTTAAGAAGACCAATATACGTCTGACAACTACGTGACTGCTAAAACAGGAACTTAAGAAGACCAATATACATCTGACAACTACGTGACTGCTAAAACAGGAACTTAAGAAGACCAATATACTGTACGTCTGACAACTACGTTACTGCTAAAACAGGAACTTTTACACCCAGCAAGTGATCAAAGTCCATTGTTGTACGCTTCGACGAGCAATAACGAGTGGCTGCAAGGGGCCATCGAGCGGTGAGTATCGAAAAAGGAAACGTGAATACGCAGACACACTCATTTGTTCACATATAGAAATACAGACCGACAGATGTATTTATTTTTTTTACACACACACAAAACAAAATGCGGACACATTACTTAAAAGACACACAGATTGAGATACACACACACAAATTAGTACACGGACATGTAATCGGACTACTAGGTTGTGATTGGATGATTTATCATTAGAATGTTTTTTTGCTTGTGCCGAGTGTGTTTTAAGCTCACTGTGTTGACTTGGTGTGTTTGATGCAGACATTGATGAATGCGAGGCAGGACCAGTCTGCGGTCCAAACTCACTCTGTCATAATAGCGATGGATCTTTCTATTGCACCTGCCAGCGGGATTACATCCCAACTTCTGGCAGCAAACACTTTCATCCAGAGAGAGGTGGAAGATGTAAAGGTCAGTGTGAGAAGAATAGACTCGCCACATTTGCTCATGCTGGCATTTAGATTTATGCACAGTTGCTTTCACACAAAGCCTCTGAGACGCTGCAGCCCACATCACAATTCTGCAAGTGTTGAAATGACATTAATATGAGAGGATTTGATTGACTGTAATAACCCTTTGGCCGAGCCCCGCCTGCCAATCAAAACGCTGCTTTGGGTAATTGTTGTCTTTCAGCGCATCCCCTAAAAAACTGCCACGATAACATCGCCTGCGTCACACAGACTGTCAACAGAACGCTTGAATACGTAAGTTGTACCACACGTTTACTCATCAATCAAATATTGTCAACTCTGCTGATTATTGCAAACAACAAACATGAACACACATATTGTGGCTAAAAACATGACAGCAAGCTTGTTAAACTCTTTCAACCCTCCTTTGTCTCCTCGATAAAAGCGCACACTCAATGGATTCTCAGCTTTTTTCCAGACAGTTCGTTTGGCCTTTGTGC
The DNA here is from genome assembly GCF_033978795.1 of Nerophis ophidion. Classification (NCBI taxonomy): domain Eukaryota; kingdom Metazoa; phylum Chordata; class Actinopteri; order Syngnathiformes; family Syngnathidae; genus Nerophis; species Nerophis ophidion. The sequence goes on from NC_084632.1 coordinate 45,275,180, forward strand.
CCCAATAACATTCAATCTCCTTGTGATTTGATCAATTTGCTATGAATGTTTTACGTGTTGCTTGAAACTTGACCTCAAAAAGTACAGAATGTTAGGATAAAAAAAGACAACATCAACACTGTATTTGTGTTTTACTCGTCTTATGTCACTCATACTTGAAATTAGATACTAACTGGCAGTAAAAACACATACTAAGAGCTCACTGTACTCAAAATACTGTCCTGTTTGGAATTTGATGTAACTAATAAAAGTAATAACAAGTGATGTGACTCTGAGGCGCACACACGCAAAATGAGCTGAGAGCAAAAAAGAAGCAAGCATGCCAACAGATAGCATGTGACATGACTCAGGTGTTCCGCCTTGAAATTAACTTAAAAAGAAGAGTACAACTAGCAAAAAATGCTAACTTTAGCATGCAGACATTTTAACCCTAACCCTCAAATCGGTTGAGAATTGTGAAATATGTTGAAGTTTGTTTCAATTGGAAAAAAATACTGCTGACATTTTCAGAAGCAGGTAACAGGCTGGTTTGAATGTCTATGTCACATGTCGCGCTTGTGTGCTATGTTGTGCTAAGCTGTTGTGTAGCTGCTAGATCCTAGTAACCTAGTATGTCTACATTTTAGTAAATTAAGATTATTTGTGTGGTTATTGGAGGATATTTGGATATTGACTGACTGTCCAGCTTTGCAGAAGTAAGCACGCTGCAGCACTGCTTGTATCGCACATGATATTGCACGCAATAAACACGCTAACGGACTGCTTGTATCGCATATAATATCGCGCAAAAAGTTAACACGCTGCAGGACTACCTATATCGCAAATGATATCACACACAAGTAAACACACTGCAAGACTACTTTTATCACACATGATATCACGCACAAGGAAACACGCTGCAGGACTACTTGTATCGCATATCACACACAAGTAAACACTCTGCTGGACTGCTTGTATCACACATGATATCTGGCGCAAGTAAACACGCTGCAGGACCTTTCGTATCGCACGTGATATCGCGCACAAGTAAACACTGCAGAACTGCTTGTTTCGCACATGATATAGTGCACAAATTAACACGCTGCAGGAATGCTTGTATCACACATGATATCACACACAAACACGCTGCGGGACTGCTTTTATCGCACATGATATCACACACAAACATGCTGGAGGACTGCTTGTATCACACATGATATCACACACAAACACGCTGCAGGACTGCTTGTATCACACATGATATCACACACAAACACGCTGCAGGACTGCTTGTATCACACATGATATCACACACAAACACGCTGCAGGACTGCTTGTATCACACATGATATCACACACAAGTAAACACACTGCAGGACTGCTTGTATCGCACATGATATCACACACAAGTAAACATGCTAACAGGACTGTTTTATCGCATATGATATCACACATTTTACATGCTAGCTCATTTCATTCTATATCTCGTTCTTGTGGATAGCAATAAGGGATGTCAACACTCCAGTCTAGATGAGCAACCTCACTTGTCCCACAGACTGTAATGTTCAGTTTGTCCGTCTAGATGAGCAACCTCACTTGTCCCACGGACTGTAATGTTCAGTTTGTCCGTCTAGATGAGCAACCTCACTTGTCCCACTGACTGTAATGTTCAGTTTGTCCGTCTAGATGAGCAACCTCACTTGTCCCACAGATTGTAATGTTCAGTTTGTCTGTCTAGATGAGCAACCTCACTTGTCCCACAGATTGTAATGTTCAGTTTGTCCATCTATATGAGCAACCTCACTTGTCCCACTGACTGTAATGTTCAGTTTGTCCGTCTAGATGAGCAACCTCACTTGTCCCACAGATTGTAATGTTCAGTTTGTCCGTCTAGATGAGCAACCTCACTTGTCCCACAGACTGTAATGTTCAGTTTGTCCGTCTAGATGAGCAACCTCACTTGTCCCACAGATTGTAATGTTCAGTTTGTCTGTCTAGATGAGCAACCTCACTTGTCCCACAGATTGTAATGTTCAGTTTGTCCATCTATATGAGCAACCTCACTTGTCCCACTGACTGTAATGTTCAGTTTGTCCGTCTAGATGAGCAACCTCACTTGTCCCACGGACTGTAATGTTCAGTTTGTCCGTCTAGATGAGCAACCTCACTTGTCCCACGGACTGTAATGTTCAGTTTGTCCGTCTAGATGAGCAACCTCACTTGTCCCACTGACTGTAATGTTCAGTTTGTCCATCTAGATGAGCAACCTCACTTGTCCCACAGACTGTAATGTTCAGTTTGTCCGTCTAGATGAGCAACCTCACTTGTCCCACAGATTGTAATGTTCAGTTTGTCCGTCTAGATGAGCAACCTCACTTGTCCCACGGACTGTAATGTTCAGTTTGTCCATCTATATGAGCAACCTCACTTGTCCCACAGATTGTAATGTTCAGTTTGTCTGTCTAGATGAGCAACCTCACTTGTCCCACTGACTGTAATGTTCAGTTTGTCCGTCTAGATGAGCAACCTCACTTGTCCCACGGACTGTAATGTTCAGTTTGTCCGTCTAGATGAGCAACCTCACTTGTCCCACTGACTGTAATGTTCAGTTTGTCCGTCTAGATGAGCAACCTCACTTGTCCCACTGACTGTAATGTTCAGTTTGTCTGTCTAGATGAGTAACCTCACTTGTCCCACAGACTGTAATGTTCAGTTTGTCCGTCTAGATGAGCAACCTCACTTGTCCCACAGATTGTAATGTTCAGTTTGTCCGTCTAGATGAGCAACCTCACTTGTCCCACGGACTGTAATGTTCAGTTTGTCCGTCTAGATGAGCAACCTCACTTGTCCCACTGACTGTAATGTTCAGTTTGTCCGTCTAGATGAGCAACCTCACTTGTCCCACTGACTGTAATGTTCAGTTTGTCTGTCTAGATGAGTAACCTCACTTGTCCCACAGACTGTAATGTTCAGTTTGTCCGTCTAGATGAGCAACCTCACTTGTCCCACAGATTGTAATGTTCAGTTTGTCCGTCTAGATGAGCAACCTCACTTGTCCCACGGACTGTAATGTTCAGTTTGTCCGTCTAGATGAGCAACCTCACTTGTCCCACAGACTGTAATGTTCAGTTTGTCCGTCTAGATGAGCAACCTCACTTGTCCCACTGACTGTAATGTTCAGTTTGTCTGTCTAGATGAGCAACCTCACTTGTCCCACGGACTGTAATGTTCAGTTTGTCCGTCTAGATGAGCAACCTCACTTGTCCCACTGACTGTAATGTTCAGTTTGTCCATCTAGATGAGCAACCTCACTTGTCCCACGGACTGTAATGTTCAGTTTGTCCGTCTAGATGAGCAACCTCACTTGTCCCACTGACTGTAATGTTCAGTTTGTCCATCTAGATGAGCAACCTCACTTGTCCCGCGGACTGTAATGTTCAGTTTGTCCGTCTAGATGAGCAACCTCACTTGTCCCACTGACTGTAATGTTCAGTTTGTCCGTCTAGATGAGCAACCTCACTTGTCCCACAGATTGTAATGTTCAGTTTGTCTGTCTAGATGAGCAACCTCACTTGTCCCACTGACTGTAATGTTCAGTTTGTCCGTCTAGATGAGCAACCTCACTTGTCCCACAGACTGTAATGTTCAGTTTGTCCGTCTAGATGAGCAACCTCACTTGTCCCACTGACTGTAATGTTCAGTTTGTCCGTCTAGATGAGCAACCTCACTTGTCCCACAGATTGTAATGTTCAGTTTGTCCGTCTAGATGAGCAACCTCACTTGTCCCACAGATTGTAATGTTCAGTTTGTCCATCTATATGAGCAACCTCACTTGTCCCACTGACTGTAATGTTCAGTTTGTCCGTCTAGATGAGCAACCTCACTTGTCCCACAGATTGTAATGTTCAGTTTGTCCGTCTAGATGAGCAACCTCACTTGTCCCACAGATTGTAATGTTCAGTTTGTCCATCTATATGAGCAACCTCACTTGTCCCACTGACTGTAATGTTCAGTTTGTCCGTCTAGATGAGCAACCTCACTTGTCCCACGGACTGTAATGTTCAGTTTGTCCGTCTAGATGAGCAACCTCACTTGTCCCACGGACTGTAATGTTCAGTTTGTCCGTCTAGATGAGCAACCTCACTTGTCCCACGGACTGTAATGTTCAGTTTGTCTGTCTAGATGAGCAACCTCACTTGTCCCACGGACTGTAATGTTCAGTTTGTCCGTCTAGATGAGCAACCTCACTTGTCCCACAGATTGTAATGTTCAGTTTGTCTGTCTAGATGAGCAACCTCACTTGTCCCACTGACTGTAATGTTCAGTTTGTCCGTCTAGATGAGCAACCTCACTTGTCCCACTGACTGTAATGTTCAGTTTGTCCGTCTAGATGAGCAACCTCACTTGTCCCACGGATTGTAATGTTCAGTTTGTCCGTCTAGATGAGCAACCTCACTTGTCCCACAGATTGTAATGTTCAGTTTGTCCGTCTAGATGAGTAACCTCACTTGTCCCACTGACTGTAATGTTCAGTTTGTCTGTCTAGATGAGCAACCTCACTTGTCCCACTGACTGTAATGTTCAGTTTGTCCATCTAGATGAGCAACCTCACTTGTCCCACAGATTGTAATGTTCAGTTTGTCCGTCTAGATGAGCAACCTCACTTGTCCCACAGATTGTAATGTTCAGTTTGTCCATCTAGATGAGCAACCTCACTTGTCCCACGGACTGTAATGTTCAGTTTGTCCGTCTAGATGAGCAACCTCACTTGTCCCACGGACTGTAATGTTCAGTTTGTCCGTCTAGATGAGCAACCTCACTTGTCCCACGGACTGTAATGTTCAGTTTGTCCGTCTAGATGAGCAACCTCACTTGTCCCACAGACTGTAATGTTCAGTTTGTCCGTCTAGATGAGCAACCTCACTTGTCCCACTGACTGTAATGTTCAGTTTGTCCGTCTAGATGAGCAACCTCACTTGTCCCACGGACTGTAATGTTCAGTTTGTCCGTCTAGATGAGCAACCTCACTTGTCCCACGGACTGTAATGTTCAGTTTGTCCATCTAGATGAGCAACCTCACTTGTCCCACGGACTGTAATGTTCAGTTTGTCCGTCTAGATGAGCAACCTCACTTGTCCCACGGACTGTAATGTTCAGTTTGTCCGTCTAGATGAGCAACCTCACTTGTCCCACGGACTGTAATGTTCAGTTTGTCCGTCTAGATGAGCAACCTCACTTGTCCCACGGACTGTAATGTTCAGTTTGTCCGTCTAGATGAGCAACCTCACTTGTCCCACGGACTGTAATGTTCAGTTTGTCCGTCTAGATGAGCAACCTCACTTGTCCCACAGACTGTAATGTTCAGTTTGTCCGTCTAGATGAGCAACCTCACTTGTCCCACTGACTGTAATGTTCAGTTTGTCCGTCTAGATGAGCAACCTCACTTGTCCCACTGACTGTAATGTTCAGTTTGTCTGTCTAGATGAGTAACCTCACTTGTCCCACAGACTGTAATGTTCAGTTTGTCCGTCTAGATGAGCAACCTCACTTGTCCCACTGACTGTAATGTCCACATTGTCTGTCTAGATGAGCAACCTCACTTGTCCCACAGATTGTAATGTTCAGTTTGTCCGTCTAGATGAGCAACCTCACTTGTCCCACTGACTGTAATGTTCAGTTTGTCCATCTAGATGAGCAACCTCACTTGTCCCACGGACTGTAATGTTCAGTTTGTCCGTCTAGATGAGCAACCTCACTTGTCCCACGGACTGTAATGTTCAGTTTGTCTGTCTAGATGAGCAACCTCACTTGTCCCACAGACTGTAATGTTCAGTTTGTCCGTCTAGATGAGCAACCTCACTTGTCCCACGGACTGTAATGTTCAGTTTGTCTGTCTAGATGAGCAACCTCACTTGTCCCACGGACTGTAATGTTCAGTTTGTCCGTCTAGATGAGCAACCTCACTTGTCCCACAGATTGTAATGTTCAGTTTGTCTGTCTAGATGAGCAACCTCACTTGTCCCACTGACTGTAATGTTCAGTTTGTCCGTCTAGATGAGCAACCTCACTTGTCCCACTGACTGTAATGTTCAGTTTGTCCGTCTAGATGAGCAACCTCACTTGTCCCACGGATTGTAATGTTCAGTTTGTCCGTCTAGATGAGCAACCTCACTTGTCCCACAGATTGTAATGTTCAGTTTGTCCGTCTAGATGAGTAACCTCACTTGTCCCACTGACTGTAATGTTCAGTTTGTCTGTCTAGATGAGCAACCTCACTTGTCCCACTGACTGTAATGTTCAGTTTGTCCATCTAGATGAGCAACCTCACTTGTCCCACAGATTGTAATGTTCAGTTTGTCCGTCTAGATGAGCAACCTCACTTGTCCCACAGATTGTAATGTTCAGTTTGTCCATCTAGATGAGCAACCTCACTTGTCCCACGGACTGTAATGTTCAGTTTGTCCGTCTAGATGAGCAACCTCACTTGTCCCACGGACTGTAATGTTCAGTTTGTCCGTCTAGATGAGCAACCTCACTTGTCCCACGGACTGTAATGTTCAGTTTGTCCGTCTAGATGAGCAACCTCACTTGTCCCACAGACTGTAATGTTCAGTTTGTCCGTCTAGATGAGCAACCTCACTTGTCCCACTGACTGTAATGTTCAGTTTGTCCGTCTAGATGAGCAACCTCACTTGTCCCACGGACTGTAATGTTCAGTTTGTCCGTCTAGATGAGCAACCTCACTTGTCCCACGGACTGTAATGTTCAGTTTGTCCATCTAGATGAGCAACCTCACTTGTCCCACGGACTGTAATGTTCAGTTTGTCCGTCTAGATGAGCAACCTCACTTGTCCCACGGACTGTAATGTTCAGTTTGTCCGTCTAGATGAGCAACCTCACTTGTCCCACGGACTGTAATGTTCAGTTTGTCCGTCTAGATGAGCAACCTCACTTGTCCCACGGACTGTAATGTTCAGTTTGTCCGTCTAGATGAGCAACCTCACTTGTCCCACGGACTGTAATGTTCAGTTTGTCCGTCTAGATGAGCAACCTCACTTGTCCCACAGACTGTAATGTTCAGTTTGTCCGTCTAGATGAGCAACCTCACTTGTCCCACTGACTGTAATGTTCAGTTTGTCCGTCTAGATGAGCAACCTCACTTGTCCCACTGACTGTAATGTTCAGTTTGTCTGTCTAGATGAGTAACCTCACTTGTCCCACAGACTGTAATGTTCAGTTTGTCCGTCTAGATGAGCAACCTCACTTGTCCCACTGACTGTAATGTCCACATTGTCTGTCTAGATGAGCAACCTCACTTGTCCCACAGATTGTAATGTTCAGTTTGTCCGTCTAGATGAGCAACCTCACTTGTCCCACTGACTGTAATGTTCAGTTTGTCCATCTAGATGAGCAACCTCACTTGTCCCACGGACTGTAATGTTCAGTTTGTCTGTCTAGATGAGCAACCTCACTTGTCCCACAGACTGTAATGTTCAGTTTGTCCGTCTAGATGAGCAACCTCACTTGTCCCACGGACTGTAATGTTCAGTTTGTCTGTCTAGATGAGCAACCTCACTTGTCCCACGGACTGTAATGTTCAGTTTGTCCGTCTAGATGAGCAACCTCACTTGTCCCACTGACTGTAATGTTCAGTTTGTCCGTCTAGATGAGTAACCTCACTTGTCCCACAGACTGTAATGTTCAGTTTGTCCGTCTAGATGAGCAACCTCACTTGTCCCACGGACTGTAATGTTCAGTTTGTCCGTCTAGATGAGCAACCTAACTTGTCCCACTGACTGTAATGTTCAGTTTGTCTGTCTAGATGAGCAACCTCACTTGTCCCACTGACTGTAATGTTCAGTTTGTCCGTCTAGATGAGCAACCTCACTTGTCCCACAGATTGTAATGTTCAGTTTGTCCGTCTAGATGAGCAACCTCACTTGTCCCACAGACTGTAATGTTCAGTTTGTCCGTCTAGATGAGCAACCTCACTTGTCCCACGGACTGTAATGTTCAGTTTGTCTGTCTAGATGAGCAACCTCACTTGTCCCACGGACTGTAATGTTCAGTTTGTCTGTCTAGATGAGCAACCTCACTTGTCCCACTGACTGTAATGTTCAGTTTGTCCGTCTAGAAGTAACCTCACTTGTCCCACAGACTGTAATGTTCAGTTTGTCTGTCTAGATGAGCAACCTCACTTGTCCCACTGACTGTAATGTTCAGTTTGTCCGTCTAGAAGTAACCTCACTTGTCCCACAGATTGTAATGTTCAGTTTGTCCGTCTAGATGAGCAACCTAACTTGTCCCACTGACTGTAATGTTCAGTTTGTCTGTCTAGATGAGCAACCTCACTTGTCCCACTGACTGTAATGTTCAGTTTGTCCGTCTAGATGAGCAACCTCACTTGTCCCACAGATTGTAATGTTCAGTTTGTCCGTCTAGATGAGCAACCTCACTTGTCCCACTGACTGTAATGTTCAGTTTGTCCGTCTAGATGAGCAACCTCACTTGTCCCACAGATTGTAATGTTCAGTTTGTCCATCTAGATGAGCAACCTCACTTGTCTCACAGATTGTAATGTTCAGTTTGTCCGTCTAGATGAGCAACCTCACTTGTCCCACTGACTGTAATGTTCAGTTTGTCCGTCTAGATGAGCAACCTCACTTGTCCCACTGACTGTAATGTTCAGTTTGTCCGTCTAGATGAGCAACCTCACTTGTCCCACTGACTGTAATGTTCAGTTTGTCTGTCTAGATGAGCAACCTCACTTGTCCCACTGACTGTAATGTTCAGTTTGTCCGTCTAGATGAGCAACCTCACTTGTCCCACTGACTGTAATGTTCAGTTTGTCCGTCTAGATGAGCAACCTCACTTGTCCCACAGATTGTAATGTTCAGTTTGTCTGTCTAGATGAGCAACCTCACTTGTCCCACTGACTGTAATGTTCAGTTTGTCCGTCTAGATGAGCAACCTCACTTGTCCCACTGACTGTAATGTTCAGTTTGTCCGTCTAGATGAGCAACCTCACTTGTCCCACAGATTGTAATGTTCAGTTTGTCCATCTAGATGAGCAACCTCACTTGTCTCACAGATTGTAATGTTCAGTTTGTCCGTCTAGATGAGCAACCTCACTTGTCCCACTGACTGTAATGTTCAGTTTGTCCGTCTAGATGAGCAACCTCACTTGTCCCACAGATTGTAATGTTCAGTTTGTCCGTCTAGATGAGCAACCTCACTTGTCCCACTGACTGTAATGTTCAGTTTGTCCGTCTAGATGAGCAACCTCACTTGTCCCACAGATTGTAATGTTCAGTTTGTCCGTCTAGATGAGCAACCTCACTTGTCCCACTGACTGTAATGTTCAGTTTGTCCGTCTAGATGAGCAACCTCACTTGTCCCACAGATTGTAATGTTCAGTTTGTCCGTCTAGATGAGCAACCTCACTTGTCCCACTGACTGTAATGTTCAGTTTGTCCGTCTAGATGAGCAACCTCACTTGTCCCACTGACTGTAATGTTCAGTTTGTCCGTCTAGATGAGCAACCTCACTTGTCCCACAGATTGTAATGTTCAGTTTGTCCGTCTAGATGAGCAACCTCACTTGTCCCACAGATTGTAATGTTCAGTTTGTCCATCTATATGAGCAACCTCACTTGTCCCACTGACTGTAATGTTCAGTTTGTCTGTCTAGATGAGCAACCTCACTTGTCCCACTGACTGTAATGTTCAGTTTGTCCGTCTAGATGAGCAACCTCACTTGTCCCACAGATTGTAATGTTCAGTTTGTCCGTCTAGATGAGCAACCTCACTTGTCCCACAGATTGTAATGTTCAGTTTGTCCGTCTAGATGAGCAACCTCACTTGTCCCACAGATTGTAATGTTCAGTTTGTCCATCTATATGAGCAACCTCACTTGTCCCACTGACTGTAATGTTCAGTTTGTCCGTCTAGATGAGCAACCTCACTTGTCCCACTGACTGTAATGTTCAGTTTGTCCATCTAGATGAGCAACCTCACTTGTCCCACAGATTGTAATGTTCAGTTTGTCCATCTAGATGAGCAACCTCACTTGTCCCACGGACTGTAATGTTCAGTTTGTCCGTCTAGATGAGCAACCTCACTTGTCCCACGGACTGTAATGTTCAGTTTGTCCGTCTAGATGAGCAACCTCACTTGTCCCACAGACTGTAATGTTCAGTTTGTCCGTCTAGATGAGCAACCTCACTTGTCCCACTGACTGTAATGTCCACATTGTCTGTCTAGATGAGCAACCTCACTTGTCCCACTGACTGTAATGTTCAGTTTGTCCGTCTAGATGAGCAACCTCACTTGTCCCACAGATTGTAATGTTCAGTTTGTCCGTCTAGATGAGCAACCTCACTTGTCCCACTGACTGTAATGTTCAGTTTGTCCGTCTAGATGAGCAACCTCACTTGTCCCACTGACTGTAATGTTCAGTTTGTCCGTCTAGATGAGCAACCTCACTTGTCCCACAGATTGTAATGTTCAGTTTGTCCGTCTAGATGAGCAACCTCACTTGTCCCACAGATTGTAATGTTCAGTTTGTCCATCTATATGAGCAACCTCACTTGTCCCACTGACTGTAATGTTCAGTTTGTCCGTCTAGATGAGCAACCTCACTTGTCCCACAGATTGTAATGTTCAGTTTGTCCGTCTAGATGAGCAACCTCACTTGTCCCACAGATTGTAATGTTCAGTTTGTCCATCTATATGAGCAACCTCACTTGTCCCACTGACTGTAATGTTCAGTTTGTCCGTCTAGATGAGCAACCTCACTTGTCCCACTGACTGTAATGTTCAGTTTGTCCATCTAGATGAGCAACCTCACTTGTCCCACAGATTGTAATGTTCAGTTTGTCCGTCTAGATGAGCAACCTCACTTGTCCCACAGATTGTAATGTTCAGTTTGTCCATCTAGATGAGCAACCTCACTTGTCCCACGGACTGTAATGTTCAGTTTGTCCGTCTAGATGAGCAACCTCACTTGTCCCACGGACTGTAATGTTCAGTTTGTCCGTCTAGATGAGCAACCTCACTTGTCCCACAGACTGTAATGTTCAGTTTGTCCGTCTAGATGAGCAACCTCACTTGTCCCACTGACTGTAATGTTCAGTTTGTCCGTCTAGATGAGCAACCTCACTTGTCCCACGGACTGTAATGTTCAGTTTGTCCGTCTAGATGAGCAACCTCACTTGTCCCACAGACTGTAATGTTCAGTTTGTCCGTCTAGATGAGCAACCTCACTTGTCCCACTGACTGTAATGTTCAGTTTGTCCGTCTAGATGACCAACCTCACTTGTCCCACGGACTGTAATGTTCAGTTTGTCCGTCTAGATGAGCAACCTCACTTGTCCCACGGACTGTAATGTTCAGTTTGTCCATCTAGATGAGCAACCTCACTTGTCCCACGGACTGTAATGTTCAGTTTGTCCGTCTAGATGAGCAACCTCACTTGTCCCACGGACTGTAATGTTCAGTTTGTCCGTCTAGATGAGCAACCTCACTTGTCCCACGGACTGTAATGTTCAGTTTGTCCGTCTAGATGAGCAACCTCACTTGTCCCACGGACTGTAATGTTCAGTTTGTCCGTCTAGATGAGCAACCTCACTTGTCCCACTGACTGTAATGTTCAGTTTGTCCGTCTAGATGAGCAACCTCACTTGTCCCACTGACTGTAATGTTCAGTTTGTCTGTCTAGATGAGTAACCTCACTTGTCCCACAGACTGTAATGTTCAGTTTGTCCGTCTAGATGAGCAACCTCACTTGTCCCACTGACTGTAATGTCCACATTGTCTGTCTAGATGAGCAACCTCACTTGTCCCACAGATTGTAATGTTCAGTTTGTCCGTCTAGATGAGCAACCTCACTTGTCCCACTGACTGTAATGTTCAGTTTGTCCGTCTAGATGAGCAACCTCACTTGTCCCACGGACTGTAATGTTCAGTTTGTCCGTCTAGATGAGCAACCTCACTTGTCCCACGGACTGTAATGTTCAGTTTGTCCGTCTAGATGAGCAACCTCACTTGTCCCACGGACTGTAATGTTCAGTTTGTCCGTCTAGATGAGCAACCTCACTTGTCCCACGGACTGTAATGTTCAGTTTGTCCGTCTAGATGAGCAACCTCACTTGTCCCACGGACTGTAATGTTCAGTTTGTCCGTCTAGATGAGCAACCTCACTTGTCCCACGGACTGTAATGTTCAGTTTGTCCGTCTAGATGAGCAACCTCACTTGTCCCACAGACTGTAATGTTCAGTTTGTCCGTCTAGATGAGCAACCTCACTTGTCCCACTGACTGTAATGTTCAGTTTGTCCGTCTAGATGAGCAACCTCACTTGTCCCACTGACTGTAATGTTCAGTTTGTCTGTCTAGATGAGTAACCTCACTTGTCCCACAGACTGTAATGTTCAGTTTGTCCGTCTAGATGAGCAACCTCACTTGTCCCACTGACTGTAATGTCCACATTGTCTGTCTAGATGAGCAACCTCACTTGTCCCACAGATTGTAATGTTCAGTTTGTCCGTCTAGATGAGCAACCTCACTTGTCCCACTGACTGTAATGTTCAGTTTGTCCGTCTAGATGAGCAACCTCACTTGTCCCACGGACTGTAATGTTCAGTTTGTCCGTCTAGATGAGCAACCTCACTTGTCCCACAGACTGTAATGTTCAGTTTGTCCGTCTAGATGAGCAACCTCACTTGTCCCACGGACTGTAATGTTCAGTTTGTCCGTCTAGATGAGCAACCTAACTTGTCCCACTGACTGTAATGTTCAGTTTGTCTGTCTAGATGAGCAACCTCACTTGTCCCACTGACTGTAATGTTCAGTTTGTCCGTCTAGATGAGCAACCTCACTTGTCCCACAGATTGTAATGTTCAGTTTGTCCGTCTAGATGAGCAACCTCACTTGTCCCACTGACTGTAATGTTCAGTTTGTCCGTCTAGATGAGCAACCTCACTTGTCCCACAGATTGTAATGTTCAGTTTGTCCATCTAGATGAGCAACCTCACTTGTCTCACAGATTGTAATGTTCAGTTTGTCCGTCTAGATGAGCAACCTCACTTGTCCCACTGACTGTAATGTTCAGTTTGTCCGTCTAGATGAGCAACCTCACTTGTCCCACTGACTGTAATGTTCAGTTTGTCTGTCTAGATGAGCAACCTCACTTGTCCCACTGACTGTAATGTTCAGTTTGTCCGTCTAGATGAGCAACCTCACTTGTCCCACTGACTGTAATGTTCAGTTTGTCCGTCTAGATGAGCAACCTCACTTGTCCCACAGATTGTAATGTTCAGTTTGTCCGTCTAGATGAGTAACCTCACTTGTCCCACAGACTGTAATGTTCAGTTTGTCCGTCTAGATGAGCAACCTCACTTGTCCCACGGACTGTAATGTTCAGTTTGTCCGTCTAGATGAGCAACCTAACTTGTCCCACTGACTGTAATGTTCAGTTTGTCTGTCTAGATGAGCAACCTCACTTGTCCCACTGACTGTAATGTTCAGTTTGTCCGTCTAGATGAGCAACCTCACTTGTCCCACAGATTGTAATGTTCAGTTTGTCCGTCTAGATGAGCAACCTCACTTGTCCCACTGACTGTAATGTTCAGTTTGTCCGTCTAGATGAGCAACCTCACTTGTCCCACAGATTGTAATGTTCAGTTTGTCCATCTAGATGAGCAACCTCACTTGTCTCACAGATTGTAATGTTCAGTTTGTCCGTCTAGATGAGCAACCTCACTTGTCCCACTGACTGTAATGTTCAGTTTGTCCGTCTAGATGAGCAACCTCACTTGTCCCACTGACTGTAATGTTCAGTTTGTCTGTCTAGATGAGCAACCTCACTTGTCCCACTGACTGTAATGTCCACATTGTCTGTCTAGATGAGCAATCTCACTTGTCCCACTGACTGTAATGTTCAGTTTGTCCGTCTAGATGAGCAACCTCACTTGTCCCACAGATTGTAATGTTCAGTTTGTCCGTCTAGATGAGCAACCTCACTTGTCCCACTGACTGTAATGTTCAGTTTGTCCGTCTAGATGAGCAACCTCACTTGTCCCACTGACTGTAATGTTCAGTTTGTCCGTCTAGATGAGCAACCTCACTTGTCCCACAGATTGTAATGTTCAGTTTGTCCGTCTAGATGAGCAACCTCACTTGTCCCACAGATTGTAATGTTCAGTTTGTCCATCTATATGAGCAACCTCACTTGTCCCACTGACTGTAATGTTCAGTTTGTCCGTCTAGATGAGCAACCTCACTTGTCCCACAGATTGTAATGTTCAGTTTGTCCGTCTAGATGAGCAACCTCACTTGTCCCACAGATTGTAATGTTCAGTTTGTCCATCTATATGAGCAACCTCACTTGTCCCACTGACTGTAATGTTCAGTTTGTCCGTCTAGATGAGCAACCTCACTTGTCCCACAGATTGTAATGTTCAGTTTGTCCGTCTAGATGAGCAACCTCACTTGTCCCACAGACTGTAATGTTCAGTTTGTCCGTCTAGATGAGCAACCTCACTTGTCCCACAGATTGTAATGTTCAGTTTGTCCGTCTAGATGAGCAACCTCACTTGTCCCACTGACTGTAATGTTCAGTTTGTCCGTCTAGATGAGCAACCTCACTTGTCCCACAGACTGTAATGTTCAGTTTGTCCGTCTAGATGAGCAACCTCACTTGTCCCACTGACTGTAATGTTCAGTTTGTCCGTCTAGATGAGCAACCTCACTTGTTCCACAGACTGTAATGTTCAGTTTGTCCGTCTAGATGAGCAACCTCACTTGTCCCACTGACTGTAATGTTCAGTTTGTCCGTCTAGATGAGCAACCTCACTTGTCCCACGGATTGTAATGTTCAGTTTGTCCGTCTAGATGAGCAACCTCACCGAGTCCTTGAGTTTCCTGGATGAAATTGCCGAGCAGACGTCTGGCGAGTTGACCTCGGTGGAAGTGATGGCCTACGTGGAGGCCTTGAGTCGATCCACGTGGTCGCTGAGAGCAGGACAAGAGGATGCCGTCGTCCACGCAACTCTCACAGTAATCCTGGCTTCTTCTCACTTCCTGTTTGCACTGCCATGCAGAGCAGAGCGTCTCTAAGTAGAAACCATCTTGGAACAGAATTTGGTGAAGGTGGCAAACAACTTGGTGGAGAAGGATGAGCTGGTGGCTTGGAGGAGAATGAAGGAGGAAAGTCGGCAAGAAACCATCAGCAAACTTCTGCATGCTGTTGAGGGAAATTCTCTTGCTTTGGCCAACAATCTGAAAAGGCCAAATCAACTTCAAATCAAAGACCAACAAATAGGTAACGTGTTTGGTGACCTAGCTACTTTGGTTCATTCATTATTTGGACAAATACTTAACCGTGTACCAGGGGTGCCCAAACGTCCTCTATTGACAACCACAGACTGACAAATCAGAGGATGTGGCGGCCATTTTGGTTGTCTTCACCTTCAAAACAAGCACAAAAAAAGATTTTGGTTTTTTTTTAAAACTAGAAAGTGCATTTTCGGTTGAGATTTTGTGTGAATTTCGCAAAGCCAAAGCTGAACTGAAACGCTACCAATTTGCACGCTGCGCCGAATCACAACAAATGTGGGAAAAATGAACTAAAATGCTAACAGTACTATGTTAACATGCTAATAATAGCATGCTCACAGTTTGCATTAGTGAAACACCAACATATATGACTCTGCAGTGTACACCTGCTTATTGAGCTAAAAAAGCTAGCATGCTGATGTTACCGTTCTAAAAGGCTAGCTGTAACAGACGTCAAATACCAATATATATCACTCTGAGTTGTGTGTTAATGTTAACAACATATGACTGAGGTGTATACCTACAAAAATCGGGTAAAATGCTTACAGGTATCATTTGTTAAAGAACAATTTTTTGGACGCTGAGCCGTATATCTGCAAATTTAGCCAAAAAAGCTAGCAAGCTAACAGGTATTATTATCAAGGAACCAATTATTTGACACTGCAGCGTAGACATGCAAATACAGCAAAACGGCTGACATGCCAATGTTAGCATGCTAAAATGCTAACTGTAACATGTGTCAAGTAACAATTGATATTACTACAGAGTTGTGTACTTGAACAATTTGCTTCAAATGTCAGTATGCTAGCGGTAACATGTAAGGTTTATATATCAGGTTTATATCTTTGCAATTAGCTATAAAAAAAGCTAGCACCCTAACAGGTATAATTTTTCAAGTGACAATATATTTGATGGTGAGGTGTATATTTGCAAAATGAGCACAATGCAGATATTAAAATGCAAGGCATCATGCCATAAAATCGTTAAAAAACTAGCCTAGTGGCTCCCAGGCCACACTTTGGCCACATCTAAGTTTTGTTTTCCAGTTAAAGCCAAAGTTTCACTGTGCTGTTTATTAATATTCATGTCTCTCCTTCCCAGAATTGAGACTCTTCACTTTTGATGGCGGACTTAAAGCAGACACGTTGTCGACCAACATGGGGGGGGACCTCATGACCCTCACACCAAAACTAAAACCAGGGGAGGACAATAATGGTAAATTCCCAGTTTGAATACAAGCATGATGTTTAACTGAAGTGTTTTAGGACGACAACAGAGAAGAACAGGAAGCTTTCTTGGACTTCAACACAGTCTTGTGTTTGTGGAATTTTATTGTCTGTTGTCCAGAGGTTGCTAATGCTGGTTCTGATGGGGTTTGGGGTCACGGCTCTCAAGATGTTCTATATCACACTCACCCAAGTCTTTATGGGCTTTGCGTTGTCTTCTGGCACACAATTAGGAAAATACTCCCCAAGTTCTGACCATGAGATTGGATCAGATAAATGTCCCCATTTTTGGGGATTCAGATTTAGAGGGAACTAAAAAATCGTAACACAACTACAGTATAAGCCACCAGTGTTTATTTATCAATCATGTGAGGGAGTTAATGAATAAAGGACGGTATATACATGACTACAGAGTGCATCGGCAAATAAAACGCACCCACTAAATAAATAAAAAAGTCATTCAAATCCATGTATTAGCCACACATAAGTGGCAGATATATGAGTTATTTACACAGAAATATTCTCTAAATGTTTTTTTACATACCTTAATTGTTTCCAAACGGTGTCAGTAACAGGGCAGTAAAACTGCTGATCAAACAAAACATCAGTCATGGTCATGGACCCACTAGCTGCGCAAGCTAGCTCTCTAATCAGCTAAACAGACTCAATAACTCCACACTGACGTTTTGGTGAATTTACTGAGGAATTTGTGAAAGTGAAACATCACAAAAAGAATGCCATTGTAAGTTAATAAGACTAACACGGACATTTGTAAACATATTAGTATATTAGCTCATGCTAATGAAGCTAGCTTGAGAACATTATAATAGCAGGTACAAGTATGCATGAAAACACTCCTACAGACATCACACATGGGACGCTTTAGTGAGTAAGAATTGTTTTAGTTATATTGTAAAACTGACAAACGTTGCTCAGAGTGATGAATGAAGAATCCGTACGAGTGGGAACGCTATGAACGGCTAGAAGACAGCACGGCACTTGTACTTCTAGTTCAAAGCTTTTAACAGCAGCAAACACCTGTAGACGTTCACCTGGCAGCACCTGCAGTGAGCAAAGTTGTCCAAAAGATGGCGCCATAGCACAAACAATAACACACATTTTCTCCGTGTGTGTTTTATGAAAACTATTTGCCTTCTGGCCGTCAGCAAAGAAAAATCTTAGCCGCATCGTTTTATAATCTGCAGGGATCAGGCGTAGGAAAATGTAGCGTCCTATAGTCCTTGATTTACGATAGATGTATTAAAGCTTCATAGCTGATTGTTTCCACTCGCGTCTCAGTTTAATGTGCAGGAGGTAAATTTGAACTTTTGCCTCGTTCCCGCGTGTACCTGACGCATTAAGGAGCGGGACCATCCAGGACTCGCTGCAAACTTCCACCAGGTAGTGTCTGGGAGCAGCAATGATACAAAAACTCACCCGTCTACTCAGGCTTCTTCTGACCCTCTTCTGACGTTTGTTTCACTCGTGATGTCCACAGCAAGCGTGTCAGTGGTGTTTGTACGATACGACAGCCTGGCAGACATCTTGAAGCCCGCCATCGACCCTGGCGTCACCGACTACTCGCGCTACGCCGAATCAGGAGAAATCACCGTCAACTCCCAAGTGGTGGCCGCCGCCATCCAACCTGCCGACCAGCTAGACCACGTCACCTTCACGCTGAGACACGTCCAGGTAAAGACTTCTTTCACTCCAGATGCAAATCTCCTGGGGTTTCCGGATCAGCTCCGAGATCTAATCCGTTGTTCATTATACCTTTTAAGAGAATTATTGTCATTGCGCATGAACAACAAAGTGTCATTTTCAGCACAAACAGAGCTGGGGTGTGTGAAAAAAAAAGTCGACGTCAGACTGGGCTGCTATGGGGCAGACTGGGGCCAGTAAAAACAACTTGATAGCTGATAAGAACATGTACACATGTTATGAAAAAGAAGTCACAGGACTTGCAATGTTGGGGGAGGGGAGCTCTGGAGCTGCAGCTCTTTTCGCACCTCAAAGTAGTAAAGTGGGCTGGGAGAGGGTTGGGGGTTTTGACATTTGCTGAGAAAAACTTCATGAGCCTCGCTGCTGAAAGAAACAGAGCGAACCCTCTTGTCGATCATCCACACTCTTTGTCCCTGTGGGTGGAGGCGGGTCTACTAGCATGTTCCGGATAGGTCCGGCAATCTGATCACTTGTTTCTTTAACCAAATGAGGTCAGAATCATCATGTGGATGATTTTCGCCTCCGTTGCACCGCGGCGTTCACGCGAGTGGGTCCTCGCCGTGCCCTGACCCATTTCAGAACCCCCAAAATAAACAATTTATGCATAACATGAAATGCCTGCAAAATATGGGAATTTTGTGAAGGGCATCAAAGAGGCGTCCAAATGTATCGAAGATAAAAAACAGCTATTTCCATAGGGCCGCTTGCGGCGCTCTATATTGCCCCTGCGGGACTTGTTCCGCTAAAATGAAACAAAAAAAAATTTGACAGGTTAAAAAAGAAAAATATATTAATAACAAAAGACCCAGACCCTAACCTTAAAAACAGGTTGGAATTTTAAAAAATAACAGAAAAGACGGATCTCCTCTCTGAGCTGCCACCTTACCGTGGTCGAGGAGTTTGCGTGTCCCAATGATCCGAGGAGCTATGTTGTCCGGGGTAGGGTCTCCCAAGACAAACAGGTCCTAGGTGAGGGATCAGACAAAGAGCAGCTCCGAGACTTCTATGGAACTACAACAATATGGACTCAGATTTCCTTGGTCCGGACGCCGGTCACAAGGGCCCCCCTCTGGAGCCAGGCCCAGAGTTGGGGCACGATGGCGGGCGCCTGGTGGCCGGGCCTGTCTCCACAGCCCGAAGAGGCAACGTGGGTCCCCCCTCCAATGGGCTCACCACTCATGAGAGGGGCCATAAAGGTCGGGTGCATTGTGAGCTGGGCGGAAGCCCAAGGCAGGGCACTTGGCGGTCTGATCCTCGGTTACATAAGCTAGCTCTTGGGACGTGGAACTTCACCTCGCTGGGGGGGAAGGAGCCTGAGCTAGTGCGCGAGGTAGAGAAGTTCCGGCTGGATATAGTCGGACTCACCTCGACGCACAGGGTTAGGGGGTCTCTCTACTTCCGCAGCCATACACATTACAGCCATGTTACTTGACGTGTGAGAGATGTTAGCATGCCATATTTAGCACCTGTGCTATGTGTTAGCATCTTAATGTTTTAGGCCAGCCCTGTAGCTCATTTTGTACGGTCACACCTAAAACTCACAGCTTCAGACACTCTAAACCATCTTAAAAGTATGGCGGCTTCCGACGACCACAGGCCAGAGGTCCAGGGCACAGATAGCAGGCCCATCAACATTTCCGTTGAAATGTTTTAGTTTTCGTGATTGTACAATTTTGTTCCCATGAATTTCTTTTGGTACAAAACTTGCATTAAATTAAATACAATTTTGATTGAGAAAGTACAAAAATGGTAAAAGTGTTGAAAATAAAATGCTGCTTGTGGCCTGGTTATCCAGGTCCTGTCTGTGTGGCCCATATCAAAACCCACTAATGGATTAAACACATTATTGAAGAAGTTGAGAAATAATCAATCATAATAATCAGTTTATGCAATTGACGACATTTGATTATTTTACGGAGTCACTTTGATCAGTTACTGCCCGTTCCATTTGACAACTTCAATCCATACCTTTTGTTGTCCTGGAAAGCCCATCGACACCGACGCTGACGTGACCAAGTGCGTCTTCTGGGACTACAAGACCGAGAGCCTGCGGGGTCGCTGGGCGACACGCGGCTGCAGGACCGTGCACGTCAGCAGCAACGCCACCACCTGCACCTGCAGCCACCTCACACACTTTGCCGTCCTCATGTCGTCCGGGCGAGCCAACGTGAGAGTTCCTGGCTTTGATGTTGAAGACCAAGTATCTTTGATAACGCATTGACGTGCGACAGCTGTTCATGCAACACGTCCACTAGAAACCATGACTCAACATTTACTCTCCCACACTCAGTTGGCGGCCCACCGGACGGTCCTGACCCGCATCAGCCAGCTGGGGATGATCATCTCCATCATCTGCCTGTCAATGTGCATCTTCACCTTCTGGTTCTTCAGCGGGATCCAGAGCACCAGAACCACCATTCACAAGAACCTGTGCTGCAGTCTTTTCATGGCCGAGTTCATTTTCTTGGTGGGGATCAACATGAACACACACAAGGTAACCCTGGACTCTTATTAGAACTCGACCTTTAGGAGGAAACTGTCCACCCCGATCCTTTTGGTCTAAATGATGACAGGTGACTAGAATTCAAGTTGAACAATTTACTCTACAAACAGGAGCACAGTATTTTCTGGACTATAAGCCGCACATCCTAAATTTTAGAAGGATTTTTTTCCTCCGTATAGTAGTCGCACTGGACTAAGTGGCAAATATATACGTTGTGAAACAAGTTATCTACACAAAGTGTTTATTTACATACCTTAATTATTTCCAAACGGTGTGTGTAACACGGCAGTAAAACAGCTGATCAAACAAAACATAAATCATGGTCATGGACCCACTAGCTGCTCAAGCTAGCTCTCCAATCAGCTAAACAGACTCAATAAATCCACACTGACATTTTGCTGAATTTACTGAGGAATTTGTGAAAGTGAAACAATACAAAATGAATGCCATTGTAAGTTAGTAATACTGACACAGACACTCTTAAACCTGTCAGCATATTAGCTAATGCTAATTAGCGAATATTACATTACGATAGCTCGTACAAATATGCATGAAAAAACTCCTACAGACATCACACATGGGACTTTTTAATATGTAAGACTTGTTTTAGTTGTATTGTAAAACTTGGTAGGAACGCTATAGCTGGCTAGTACACGAAATTGCACTTCTACTTCCGGCTGAAAGCTCAGTCTTGTTATGATCTGTGGTCTGGATTATGTTTTAGTTATTTTTTGTCAGTTTTGTGGACTCTTTTAGTTCCAGTTTGCGCTCCCTTTTTTGTGTGGTTACCATGCCGATTTATTAGTTTCACCTGCCTCTGGTGTTCGGGACACGCACCTGCTCTAATCAAGAGACCATTATTTAAGCCTGTCTTTGCCAGTCAGTCAATCAGGCTGGCGTCATTGCTTGTTTTCACGCGATACCATAGTTCATGTTGTTCGCTTCATCCCGTGTCCAAGTAAGTTTTGTTTGTTCCAAGCCATAGTTTATGCTGTTTGTTTCATGCCACAATGTTTTTGTTTGATCCACGCCATAGTTTATGTTTGTATACCTCATGCCCTGCCAAGATTTCTTGAGTTAGATTAATAAATATGTTTCTACCTGCAAGCCTTGTACGGAACAGTCCGTTTGCATCCTGGGAGAACAAACCTCGCAGTAAGCTGCGACCTCCCGCTGTGACAAGTCTATACAAAAAGGCACCTGCAGTGAGAGAACTCGTCCAAAAGATGGCGCAATAACACAAAGAATAACACACATATTCAGTGTATTTGTTTTTTGTTTTTTGTAACTATTTGCATTATGGCTGGCAGCAAAAAAAAAATCCATAAATTAATCGCAGTTTTCTAAGCCCCAGGGTTCAAAACACTAGAAAATAAGTAGCGGCCTATAGTCCGGAATTTACGGTAACTGTTGCACTTACCTTGTTAGTCAGTTAGTTAGTTAGTTAGTTTGTTAGCTAAATGGCTTAAAATGTTACGGATACATTATGATGAAACTTTCAGGAAACGTCAGAATTGGGGCTGAACCAGATCATCGCCTGGATTCAGGACTTTTATTAGTCTTTCTCCTTGCACATTAGACGTACACCAGTTGTAAAATGATCTGTAAATTGTTGCATTATTTTGGACGACATTAAAGATTGTTTTATAGTTTTTCTTTTAGAAACATTAACCTTCTGAAAAAATCCCAAATATATTTAGGGACATATTTTTTAAATTATTATTTGTATTGTTCAAAATGCTTCGACTCATTGTTTTTTTTTCTATCACTTTTATGGCCTCGATATGAAGATATCGCCCGAGTTTTACGGCTGCAGGGAACCTGGGGGACAAACGTGAAAACAAACATTTAGGTTTGGACGTTTTGCAGGTCCATAATTTGTTCTTTGTTCCCCGGCAGCTCTTCTGCTCGGTTATTGCGGGTCTCCTGCACTATTTCTTCTTGGCAGCCTTTGCCTGGATGTGCATCGAGGGCATCCACCTCTACTTAATGGTGGTGGGCGTCATCTACAACAAGGGCTTTTTGCACCGTAATTTCTACATCTTCGGCTACGGAAGCCCGGCCGTGGTGGTCGCCATCTCCGCCACGCTGGGCTCCAAGTATTACGGCACTGATCAAATGTGAGCGTTCCTCTCAATATCTTTTTTTCTGCATGTCATGACAGCTTGGCTTCAATAACAATTGCAGTGGTTGTTGTGTGCAAAGAGAAGAGGAAGTCATGTGAGAACATTTCAAAATAAGGCCAAGCAATTTGGAAGTGGAAGACCAGACTTCAAAGGAACAAATGACGAATATAGAATGACTACTTTTGGTTGATTCAGAAATTCCATCCATCCATCCATCCATCCATTTTCTACCGCTTATTCCCTTTCGGGGTCGCGGGGGGCGCTGGCGCCTATCTCAGCTACAATCGGGCGGAAGGCGGGGTACACCCTGGACAAGTCGCCACCTCATCGCAGGGCCAACACAGATAGACAGACAACATTCACACACTAGGGACCATTTAGTGTTGCCAATCAACCTATCCCCAGGTGCATGTCTTTGGAGGTGGGAGGGGCCTATCCCCAGGTGCATGTCTTTGGAGGTGGGAGGGGCCTATCCCCAGGTGCATGTCTTTGGAGGTGGGAGGGGCCTATCCCCAGGTGCATGTCTTTGGAGGTGGGAGGGGCCTATCCCCAGGTGCATGTCTTTGGAGGTGGGAGGAAGCCGGAGTACCCGGAGGGAACCCACGCAGTCACGGGGAGAACATGCAAACTCCACACAGAAAGATCCCGAGCCTGGATTTGAACCCAGGACTGCAGGACCTTCGTATTGTGAAATTGCGAAAGATAATGTTGATTATAGAATGTTTTCACTTCTGCTACGATACCCACATTGAAGCTTTGAGTTTTGTCTGATCCGGATATTGATCGGCTTCGATCTCAGCATGAATCATTAGGGGTGCACAAAAAAATCCATTCAAATCCGAATCAGAATTCTTATTCATCCTGATTCTAAATGCATTCATAATTTTTCCAAATAAGAAGTATTTTTTTTTTAATTATTGATTGACCTTCTTCTTTTTTTTTTTTACTAGAATACATTTTTTTTTAAAATGTTTTTAGGACATCTCCATGCAACATAAAAAAGTTTTCTCACCCATTTTGAAAAATGTTGATTATAGTTATAATTCCAAATAATACATTGCAAGAATCTGTTTGATAAAGAATCAATTGTGAATTGAATCATCACCCATGAATCTGAATCGTTATGGGCCCAAAGATTCACGCTCCTTGGAATCCTGCATACTTGAAAAGAGTCAAACAGAGAGCAATTTTTAATGGGAAAACACTAGCCCATTTATTATTTACCATTTGGACTTATGCTGTCTTTAAGTTGAATAGCTGTTAGCTCATAGTAGCCTGTAGCCCAGCATGTTTACCTTCTGTTAATGACTTTAGTAAAAAAGGAGAAATTGTGAGTTTTTTTGAAGACATCGAGCATGGGTGACGAGTCATTTTAAAATTGATTCCAACCGATTCTTGTAACGTACAATAATAGTTAATTATCTTACAAAAATGGAAAAAAATTGTTGTTGTTGTTGTTGTTGTTTGGGGTATGGGGGGTTAAATCGATACATACAAATTCTGGATTATTAATTTATATACAATGGAAAATTGTAAAAAAGATTATAATTCGGAAGTGAATAGATTTTTTTCATGCACCCCTATACTGGCTGTCCAGTTTTGCACAAGTAAACATGCTGCACAACTGCTTGTATCGCACATGGTATCACACACAAGTAAACACGCTGCAAGACTGCTTGCATAACACATGATATCACACACAAGTAAACACGCTGCAAGACTGCTTGTATCACACATGATATCACACACAAGTAAACACACTGCAAGACTGCTTGTATCACACATGATATCACACACAAGTAAACGCGCTGCAGGACTGCCTGTATCACACATGATATCACACACAAGTAAACACACTGCAAGACTGCTTGTATCACACATGATATCACACACAAGTAAACACACTGCAAGACTGCTTGTATCACACATGATATCACACACAAGTAAACACACTGCAAGACTGCTTGTATCACACATGATATCACACACAAGTAAACACGCTGCAAGACTGCTTGTATCACACATGATATCACACACAAGTAAACACGCTGCAAGACTGCTTGTATCACACATGATATCACACACAAGTAAACACGCTGCAAAACTGCTTGTATCACACATGATATCACACACAAGTAAACACGCTGCAAGACTGCTTGTATCGCACATGATATCACACACAAGTAAACACACTGCAAGACTGCTTGTATCACACATGATGTCACACACAAGTAAACGCGCTGCAGGACTGCCTGTATCACACATGATATCACACACAAGTAAACACACTGCAAGACTGCTTGTATCACACATGATATCACACACAAGTAAACACACTGCAAGACTGCTTGTATCACACATGATATCACACACAAGTAAACACGCTGCAAGACTGCTTGTATCACACATGATATCACACACAAGTAAACACGCTGCAAGACTGCTTGTATCACACATGATATCACACACAAGTAAACACACTGCAAGACTGCTTGTATCACACATGATATCACACACAAGTAAACACACTGCAAGACTGCTTGTATCACACATGATATCACACACAAGTAAACACACTGCAAGACTGCTTGTATCACACATGATATCACACACAAGTAAACACGCTGCAAGACTGCTTGTATCACACATGATATCACACACAAGTAAACACGCTGCAAGACTGCTTGTATCACACATGATATCACACACAAGTAAACACACTGCAAGACTGCTTGTATCACACATGATATCACACACAAGTAAACACACTGCAAAACTGCTTGTATCACACACAATATCACACACAAGTAAACACGCTGCAGGACTGCTTGTATCACACATGATATCACACACAAGTAAACACACTGCAAGACTGCTTGTATCACACATGATATCACACACAAGTAAACACACTGCAGGACTGCTTGTATCACACATGATATCACACACAAGTAAACACACTGCAGGACTGCTTGTATCACACATGATATCACACACAAGTAAACACGCTGCAAGACTGCTTGTATCACACATGATATCACACACGAGTAAACACGCTGCAGGACTGCTTGTATCACACATGATATCACACACAAGTAAACACACTGCAAGACTGCTTGTATCGCACATGATATCACACACAAGTAAACACGCTGCAAGACTGCTTGTATCACACATGATATCACACACAAGTAAACACGCTGCAGGACTGCTTGTATCGCACATGATATCACTCACAAGTTAACACGCCGCAGGACTGCTTGTATCGCACATGATATCACACACAAGTTAACATGCTGCAGGACTGCTTGTATCACACATGATATCACACACAAGTAAACACGCTGCAGGACTGCTTGTATCGCACATGATATCACACACAAGTAAACACGCTGCAAGACTGCTTGTATCACACATGATATCACACACAAGTAAACACGCTGCAAGACTGCTTGTATCGCACATGATATCACACACAAGTAAACACACTGCAGGACTGCTTGTATCACACATGATATCACACACAAGTAAACACACTGCAGGACTGCTTGTATCACACATGATATCACACACAAGTAAACGCACTGCAGGACTGCTTGTATCACACATGATATCACACACAAGTAAACACACTGCAGGACTGCTTGTATCACACATGATGTCACACACAAGTAAACACGCTGCAGGACTGCTTGTATCACACATGATATCACACACAAGTAAACACGCTGCAGGACTACTTGTATCACACATGATATCACACACAAGTAAACACGCTGCAAGACTGCTTGTATCGCACATGATATCACACACAAGTAAACACACTGCAAGACTGCTTGTATCACACATGATATCACACACAAGTAAACACACTGCAGGACTACTTGTATCACACATGATGTCACACACAAGTAAACACGCTGCAAGACTGCTTGTATCGCACATGATATCACACACAAGTAAACACGCTGCAAGACTGCTTGTATCGTACAGGCTATATCACACACAAGTAAACACACTGCAGGACTGCTTGTATCACACATGATATCACACACAAGTAAACACACTGCAAGACTGCTTGTATCGCACATGATATCACACACAAGTAAACACACTGCAAGACTGCTTGTATCACACATGATATCACACACAAGTAAACGCACTGCAGGACTGCTTGTATCACACATGATATCACACACAAGTAAACACGCTGCAAGACTGCTTGTATCACACATGATATCACACACAAGTAAACACACTGCAAGACTGCTTGTATCACACATGATATCACACACAAGTAAACACACTGCAAGACTGCTTGTATCACACATGATATCACACACAAGTAAACACACTGCAGGACTGCTTGTATCACACATGATATCACACACAAGTAAACGCACTGCAGGACTGCTTGTATCCCACATGATATCACACACAAGTAAACACACTGCAGGACTACTTGTATCACACATGATGTCACACACAAGTAAACACACTGCAGGACTGCTTGTATCACACATGATATCACACACAAGTAAACACGCTGCAGGACTGCTTGTATCACACATGATATCACACACAAGTAAACACGCTGCAAGACTGCTTGTATCACACATGATATCACACACAAGTAAACACGCTGCAGGACTGCCTGTATCACACATGATATCACACACAAGTAAACACGCTGCAGGACTGCTTGTACAACACATGATATCACACACAAGTAAACACGCTGCAAGACTGCTTGTATCACACATGATATCACACACAAGTAAACACGCTGCAGGACTGCTTGTATCGCACATGATATCACACACAAGTAAACACACTGCAGGACTGCTTGTATCGCACATGATATCACACACAAGTAAACACACTGCAGGACTGCTTGTATCACACATGATATCACACACAAGTAAACACGCTGCAGGACTGCTTGTACAACACATGATATCACACACAAGTAAACACGCTGCAAGACTGCTTGTATCACACATGATATCACACACAAGTAAACACGCTGCAGGACTGCCTGTATCACACATGATATCACACACAAGTAAACACACTGCAGGACTGCTTGTATCACACATGATATCACACACAAGTAAACACGCTGCAAGACTGCTTGTATCACACATGATATCACACACAAGTAAACACGCTGCAGGACTGCTTGTATCGCACATGATATCACACACAAGTAAACACACTGCAGGACTGCTTGTATCACACATGATATCACACACAAGTAAACACGCTGCAGGACTGCTTGTATCGCACATGATATCACACACAAGTAAACACACTGCAAGACTGCTTGTACAACACATGATATCACACACAAGTAAACACGCTGCAAGACTGCTTGTATCACACATGATATCACACACAAGTAAACACACTGCAAGACTGCTTGTATCACACATGATATCACACACAAGTAAACACTCTTCAGGACTGCTTGTATCACACATGATATCACACACAAGTAAACACGCTGCAGTACTGCTTGTATCACACATGATATCACACACAAGTAAACACGCTGCAGGACTGCTTGTATCACACATGATATCACACACAAGTAAACACGCTGCAAGACTGCTTGTATCACACATGATATCACACACAAGTAAACACGCTGCAAGACTGCTTGTATCACACATGATATCACACACAAGTAAACACGCTGCAAAACTCCTTGTATCACACATGATATCACACACAAGTAAACACTTTCCAGGACTGCTTGTATCACACATGATATCACGCATTTTCCCTTTTTTTGTTTTAATGATTTACAATATTGGGCAGCACGGTGGAAGAGGGGTTGGTGCGACTGCTTTACAATACAACAGTCCTGAGTAGTCTGGGGTTCAATCCCAGGCTTGGGATCTTTCTGTGTGGAGTTTGCATGTTCTCCCCGTGAATGCGTGGGTTCTCTCCGGGTACTCCTGCTTCTTCCCACTTCTAAATACATGCACCTGGGGATAGGCCCCTCCCACCTCCAAAGACATGCACCTGGGGATAGGACCCTCCCACCTCCAGACATGCACCTGGGGATAGGCCCCTCCCACCTCCAAAGACATGCACCTGGGGATAGGCCCCTCCCACCTCCAAAGACATGCACCTGGGGATAGGCCCTTCCCACCTCCAGAGACATGCACCTGGGGATAGGCCCCTCCCACCTCCAAAGACATGCACCTGGGGATAGGTTGATTGGCAACACTAAATGGTCCCTAGTGTGTGAATGTTGTCTGTCTATCTGTGTTGGCCTTGTGATGATGTGGCGACTTGTCCAGGGTGTACCCCGCCTTCTGCCTGATTGTAGCTGAGATAGGCACCAGCGCCCCCCGCAACCCCAAAGGGAATAAGCGGTAGAAAATGGATGGATGGATTTACAATATCAATAACGTATTGGGACACACTTATTATTTACTAGTCCAAGTCATTTTACAGGAGATTCAGAAAGTATAGTATAGTATAGTATAGTACAGTACAGTATAGTATAGTACAGTATAGTATAGTACAGTATAGTGTAGTACAGTACAGTATAGTATAGTATAGTATAGTACAGTATAGTGTAGTACAGTACAGTATAGTATAGTACAGTGCAGTATAGTATAGTACAGTATAGTATAGTACAGTATAGTATGGTATAGTATAGTACAGTATAGTATAGTATAGTACAGTATAGTGTGGTATAGTATAGTACAGTATAGTATAGTATAGTACAGTATAGTATAGTACAGTACAGTATAGTATAGTATAGTACAGTACAGTATAGTATAGTACAGTACAGTATAGTATAGTATAGTATGGTACAGTATAGTACAGTATAGTACAGTACAGTATAGTATAGTATGGTGCAGTATAGTATAGTACAGTATAGTACGGTATAGTACAGTATAGTATAGTACAGTACAGTATAGTACAGTACAGTATAGTATAGTACAGTATAGTATAGTACAGTATAGTACAGTACAGTATAGTGTGGTATAGTATAGTACAGTATAGTATAGTATAGTGCAGTATAGTATAGTGCAGTACAGTATGGTATAGTATAGTACAGTACAGTATAGTACAGTACAGTATAGTATAGTATGGTACAGTATAGTACAGTATAGTACAGTACAGTATAGTATAGTATGGTACAGTATGGTATAGTACAGTATAGTATAGTACAGTATAGTATAGTACAGTATAGTGTAGTACAGTATAGTATAGTACAGTGCAGTATAGTATAGTACAGCATAGTATAGTACAGTATAGTATAGTATAGTACGGTATAGTATAGTATAGTATAGTATAGTACAGTACAGTACAGTATAGTATAGTATAGTATAGTACAGTATGGTATAGTATAGTGTAGTGCAGTGCAGTATAGTATAGTACAGTACAGTATAGTATAGTATAGTATAGTATAGTATAGTACAGTATAGTATAGTACAGTATAGTATAGTACAGTACAGTATAGTACAGTACAGTATAGTATAGTACAGTACAGTATAGTATAGTATAGAGTAGGATGTCTGCATGATGAGTTTGTAAGAACTATTCTCATGTTTTGAATTAGTTTTTGAGTTTCAGCAATTAAAGTGAAACAAAACCAGCAAATGAAGTTGGATTTTGTTTTTCAGGTGTTGGCTGAGCACGGAAAATCATTTTATTTGGAGTTTCATCGGTCCTGCCTGTTTGATCATCCTGGTAAGCAACTCAGGCATCAGTTTGATGTGTTGAAGTGTGATGAGACTGTTCTCCCCTCAGGTGAATCTCCTGGCCTTTGCAGTGATCATCTACAAGGTGTATCGACACACGCAGGTGAAAAAGCCTGAAATCAGCCACTATGAGAACATCAGGTAGGATTATGAAGATGACATCATCAATACCAGCAGCGTCCTCTGCAGTGGACATTTGTGAACATGCATAACAGATATATGCATATCTTTCTATTATTTTTCTAGAATGTGTAACTGTGACAAAAATTGCAAACAAATAAATGTCTACTGCAGAGGACGCCATTTAGTGCAGAAGAAACACTTGACTCCGCCCATTCCTGTATTTTAATCACAGCCATGTGAAATAATACAGCAAATAAATGTTGATACACAACCAGACCTCGACTTTTGTTAGGTATCTGTTCATTAAAAATCTGACCAAGCACAAATCATTAAAACTAAATCATTTTGCCCCCCCATAAAAAATAAATGCAGACACCCAAAAAACTGAAAAAAAGACTAATTCTTGTTTTATGCAGAAAACAATGCAAAATACTTCAAAATGAAACTTTTACACATTATTGATTCTGTTCTTTTTGGAATTCAGTCGTGTATCTCATTTTTTTTTTTTTAAGTGTTGGCACTCAAAATTACTTTGGCCCATCCATGGTGGATTATTTTGCATTATTGTGTTGTAAATGTTTATTTCGGACATGTTTGCTTAAAAAAGCAGAAACAACCACAACAACTACAATATCCAGTAGGAATGGCGTGCAAATGATGGGTGTATTCCTGAAAATTATAGGAAAACCAGGAATTTGGGGAAGTGGAAGACATGTTTTGCTTGGATAGCCAGGTTGAGTAGTGTGTGGGTGGTTGACGGGTCAGAATCAGGTAGGAAAAAAATGGCGCAAAAATGTGAGAAATTTGGCCGTTGTAGAACTTCGAATTTGTCCATTCATTTGAATGGGAATTTCCTGGAAATTTGGGGTTTTCAGGGCATTTTTGGAAATATTGATACTTGTCATGTCTGTTGATCATATTTTTGTTTGGCCATGTGCTGTTTGTTTTTTGGACACTCAGTTCCTGTTTTTGCACTTCCTCGTTTGTTTTGTCTCCATGACTACCCATTAGTTTTCACCTGTCCTCATGTCACACACCTGTCTCCCGTTTTGCACTCGCACACCTGTCACTAATCACCACAGCATTATTTAAACCTGTAGTTGCCAGATAGTCAGGCTGGCGACTTTACCTTTACCCACGTCATGCCATGCTACCGCTACTCACTTCATGCCATGCTACCTCTGTCACTCATGCCCATCCATAGTTTTGCTTCTTCTCATGCCACGTAAGTTTTGTTTATTAATACCACCGTCTTTAACAATACATAAATAAATACATATCTATTATTACACCTTTTTTTTTCACATAAAAAAATGATATTAGAGAAGTCAGTGTATACCTTGTACAGGAGCTGTATTTTGTGATATCCTACTTTTATTATGATAGTATTGTTCTTTTGGATCGGTAGTTCTAAAACTCTTTTCACCAAGTACTCCCCTCAGGAAACACAGAAGTACCACCATAATAATAACATTTATTCAGTAGCGTAGTACTCATTAAGTATTCATTAAGTACCACCATAATGACAACATTAAATACAGTAGTGTAGTAGACCTAAGTATTCATTAAGTACCACCATAATGATAACATTAAAATACAGTAGCGCAGCAGGCCTAAGTATTGATTAAACACAAGGCAGAGAGTTTTAGTATATAGTATATTTCATATTTGTGGCCACTGTAACATGACACACAGTTTGAACAGTAATATTTAATGAGGTCATTATATTTTTGGGGAGTACATTATTTGAATGGAAGTCATGTTTTTGCTGAAGATATAAAAGACTTGATAATTGTTTGTCATGGCAGGTCGTGCGCCCGCGGTGCCATGGCGCTGCTCTTCGTGCTGGGTGCCACCTGGGCCTTTGGAGTGTTGCACATCCTTTATGAGAAGACGCTGACTGCGTACTTGTTCACCATCGCCAACGCCTTCCAGGGCATGTTCATCTTCATCTTCCTCTGCGTGCTCTCCAGGAAGGTCAAGCATCTTCATCATCATCATTATTATTATTGATATTCGGACACAACTAGCAACCATACTTATTGTTAATACTCTTTCAGTTGGTTCTAATGTATTTTGTATTGTTGTCATGCTCTAACAATGTTTAATGGCTAATAGCAATAATATGAATAATGCTAACAATATGTTTTGTTTTGCAGATTCAAGAGGAGTATTACAGGCTGTTCAAAAACATCCCGTGTTGTTTTGAATGTCTCAGATGAAACAACCCTCTTGTCCTTAACAGGTCTTCTACAACCTTTGAAATCATCTTCTTGTCATCAAATTCCTCCTCAAAAGTGACATGTATTGGACCTAGTCACGTGTTTCAGTTTTAAATTAAAAATAAATAAGGAATATAGCAAAGAAACCTCCTTTTTCTCGGAGAGGAAGAAAGAGCAAAGTCTCCATCTAGTGGTCATGATCCAGTAGACACCTCTGTACAGTTAAAAAAAATACACGTATAATAGTGTTGTTTTCGTTCAATTCGACTGATTATTTCAAAAATAATTGTGTTGTATGAATATAATTTTAAGTGTACTGTATTTTAGCTTAAATAATTATTAATGATGAACTTTGTTGCTATTTGCACAATGTTGTTTATGTTGTGTCGCTAAATGGCAGTACTGTACTGTACAGTCTGATAGCATCTTCATTTATTTACTGTTGCACAAACAAATACAACCCGAAAAAAACAATGTTTGTGTGTTCAATTTGTTTATTTTTATCTTTGAACTGTTGGTTTTTTTATGATTTATGTCACAGGATTAACATTATTCCTAAACTTTCACTCCTTTTAAAAGACCAACAAATTTTGTTTATCTCAGCCAAACAGTAAAGTGAGATGATGATGAAGCAAAAAAAAAAAACGTTATTGAAGTAAAAAACAAAACAACAGTCTATAGCACTATGGATGTAACAGTATAATGCACTATGGATGTAACAGTCTAATGCACTATGGATGTAACAATCTAATGCACTATAGATGTAACAGTAATGCACTATAGATATAACGATCTAATGCACTATAGATGTAACAGTAATGCACTATGGATGTAATGATCTAATGCACTATAGATGTAACAGTAATGCACTATGGATGTAATGATCTAATGCACTATAGATGTAACAGTAATGCACTATGGATATAACGATCTAATGCACTATAGATGTAACAGTAATGCACTATGGATGTAACAATCTAATGCACTATAGATGTAACAGTAATGCACTATAGATATAACGATCTAATGCACTATAGATGTAACAGTAATTCACTATAGATATAACGATCTAATGCACTATAGATGTAACAGTAATGCACTATAGATATAACGATCTAATGCACTATAGATGTAACAGTAATGCACTATAGATATAACGATCTAATGCACTATAGATGTAACAGTAATGCACTATAGATATAACGATCTAATGCACTATAGATGTATCAGTCTAATGCACTATGGACATAACGTTCTGAGGCACTATGGATGTAACAATCTAATGCACTATAAATGTAACAGTAATGCACTATAGATCTAATGCACTATAGATGTAACGGTCTAATGCACAATGGACGTAATGTTCTGATGCACCATGGATGTAAGAGTGTAATGGAGAAGGATAGGGCATGACCCTGTCGGCCAGCATCAGAATTGGGAATGGAAACATAGTGTGGTGCAGAGGGTGAATGGTGAAAGGGTGAATTATTGAAGTGGGTGAAACATAGTGTGGTGCAGAGGGTGAATGGTGAAGGGGTGAATTATTGAAGTGGGTGAAACATAGTGTGGTGCAGAGGGTGAATGGTGAAAGGGTGAATTATTGAAGTGGGTGAAACATAGTGTGGTGCAGAGGGTGAATGGTGAAAGGGTGAATTATTGAAGTGGGTGAAACATAGTGTGGTGCAGAGGGTGGTGGTGAATGGTGATGTGTGTAACTATGGAGTGGATCCTGCCCTGGTCTCAAACCCACTAAATACCACCCACCATACACCCACCATACACACACCATACACACACACACCATACACACATCACACACCCACCGTACGCACATCACACATCCACCATACACACACCATACACACATCACAAACCCACCATACACCCACCATACACACACCATACACACATCACACACCCACCATACACACACCATACACACACCACACACCCACCATACACACACCATACACCCACCATACACACATCACACACCCACAATACACCCACCATACACACATCACACACCCACCATACACACACCATACACACACCATACACACACCATACACCCACCATACACACATCACACACCCACAATACACCCACTACACACCCACCATACACACACCATACACACACCATACACACATCACACACCCACCATACACACACCACACACCCACCATACACACACCATACACACACCATACACCCACCATACACACATCACACACCCACAATACACCCACCATACACACACACCATACACCCACCATACACACACCATACACCCACCATACACACATCACACACCCACCATACACACATCACACACCCACCATACAACCACCATACACCCACCATACACACACCATACACACATCACACACCCACCATACACACATCACACACCCACCATACACACATCACACACTCACCATACACACATCACAAACCCACCATACAGCCACCATACACACATCACACACCCACCATACACACATTACACACCCATAATACACCCACCATACACACACCATACACACATCACACACCCACCATACACACACCACACACCCACCATACACACATCACACACCCACCATACACACACCACACACCCACCATACACACACCATACACACATCACACACCCACCATACACACATCACACACTCACCATACACACATCACAAACCCACCATACAGCCACCATACACACATCACACACCCACCATACACACATTACACACCCATAATACACCCACCATACACACACCATACACACATCTCACACCCACCATACACACACCACACACCCACCATACACACATCACACACCCACCATACACACACCACACACCCACCATACACACACCATACACACACCATACACACATCACACACCCGCAATACACACACCATACACCCACCATACACACATCACACACCCACCATACACACACCACACACACACCATACACACACCATACACACATCACACACCCACCATACACACATCACACACCCACCATACACACACCATACACACACCATACACACACCATACACACCCCATACACACATCACACACACATCACACACACACCATACACACACCATAGACACACCATACACACACCATACACACATCACACACACACCATA
The DNA here is from genome assembly GCF_033978795.1 of Nerophis ophidion. Classification (NCBI taxonomy): domain Eukaryota; kingdom Metazoa; phylum Chordata; class Actinopteri; order Syngnathiformes; family Syngnathidae; genus Nerophis; species Nerophis ophidion. The sequence goes on from NC_084632.1 coordinate 45,311,313, forward strand.
CACACACACACCATACACACATCACACACCCACCATACACACACCATACACCCACCATACACACACCATACACACATCACACAGCCACCATACACCCACCACACACCTATCATACACACACTATTCTATATACACACACACATATATATATACACACAAATATATTTGTATTTATATGTATATATATATATATATATATATATATATATATATGTTTGTCTGATCTTGAATGGGATTGTGCTGAAAATTGTAATTTTCCTGAAGGAACTCTCCTGACGGAATAAATAAAGTACTATCTAATCCATCTAATCTAATCTAGTCTAATATATATATATATATATATATTATATATATACAGGTGCTGGTCATGTTATTAGAATATCATGAAAAGGTTGATTTATTTCATTAATTCCATTTAGAAAGTCAAACTTATAGAATGTATACATTCATTCCAAAAAGACTGATACATTTCAAGTGTTTTTTTGCCAAAAAGAAGATGATTATAGCTGACAACCAATGAAAACCCTAAATTCAACATCTCAGAAAATGAGAATATGGTGAAAAGGTCAGATATTGAAGACACCTGGTGCCACACTCTAATTAGCTAACTCACTCAAAACACCTGGAAAAGCCTTTAAATGGTCTCTCGTTTTGATTCTGTATGACACACAATCATGGGGAAGACTGCTGACTTGACAACTGTCCAAAAGATGACCATTGATACTTTAAAGAAGGAGGACTAGACACAAAAGGTCATTGCCAAAGAGGTTGGATGTTCCCAGAGCTCTGTGTCCAAGCACATTAATAGAGAGGCCAAGGGAAGACAAAGATGTGCTAGAAAAAAGTGTACAAGCAAGAGGGATAACCGCGCCCTGGAGAGGATTGTCAAACAAAACCCATTGAATAATGTGGGGGAGATCCACAAAGAGTGGACTGCAGCTGGAGTCAGTGCTTCAAGAACCACCACACACCGACCTATGCAAGATATGGGCTTCAGCTGTCGCATTCCTTGTGTAAAGCCACTCTTGAATAAGAGACAACGTCAAAAGCGTCTCGCCTGGGCTCACGACAAAAAGGACTGGACTACTGCTGAGTGGTCCAAAGTTATGTTTTCAGATGAAAGTACATTTTGTATCTCCTTTGGAAATCAAGGTCCTAGAGTCTGGAGGAAGACAGGAGAGGCACAGAATCCACATTGCCTGAAGTCCAGTGTCAAATTTCCACAATGGGTAATGGTCTGGGGTGCCATGTCATCTGCTGGTGTTGGTCCACTGGGTTTCCTGAGGTCTAGGGTCAATGCAGCAGTCTACCAGGAAGTTTTACAACACTTTATGCTGCCTGCCGCCGACCAATTTTATGGAGGTGAAGATTTCGTTTTCCAACATGACTTGGCACCTGCACACAGTGCCAAATCTACCAGTACCTGCTTTAAGGACCATGGTATCCCTGTTCTTGATTGGCCTGCAAACTCACCTGACCTTAACCCCATAGAAAAGCTATGTGGTATTGTGAAGCGGAAGATGTGAGATGCCAGAGCCAACAATGCTGAAGAGCTGAAGGCCACTATTAAAGCAAGCTGGGCTCTCATAACACCTGAGGGTGCAACAGACTGCTGGACTCCATGTATTGCTGCAGCAATTCAGGCAAAAGGAGCTGCAACTAAGTATTGATTGCCGTACATGCTGAAACTTTCCATCTTCATACTTTTCAGTTGGCCCACATTTCTAAAAAATATTTTTTGGTACTAGTCATAACTAATATTCAAATTTTCTGAGATACTGAATTTGGGATTTTCAGTGATTGTCAGTACTAATCATCAAAATTTAAAGAAATAAACATTTCAAATATATCACTATGTGTGTAATGAATTGATATAATATGTAAGTTTCACGTTCTGAATATAATTACTGAAATATATCAACTTTTTCATGATATTCTAATAATATGACCAGCACCTGTATATATGTATATATGTACATGTATATATATACATGTATATATATATATATATATATATATATATATATATATATATATATATATATACATATATATATGTGTGTGTGTGTATGTAAATATACATGTATTAGTGTGTGTGTATATATATATATATATATATATATATATGTCTGTGTGTGTATATATATATGTATGTATATATATTTGTCTGTGTGTGTATATATATATATATATATATATATACATATGTGTTTATATATATACACACATACATACATTATATTTATTATATATATACATTATTTATATACATAATATATATATACACATCATATATACCTATATATATATGCATTACCAGTTGTCATATATATATATGTATATATATATATATATATATATATATATATATATATGTATATATATGTATATATATATATATATATATATATATGTATATATATATAAATATATGTATATGTATGTATATATGTATGTATATATATTTGTCTGTGTGTATATATATATATATATATATATACATATGTGTGTATATATATATGTATTACCAGTTGTCATATATATATATATATATATATATATATATATATATATATATATATATATATATATATATATATATATATATATATATATATATATATATGTGTGTAAATTTATATCCAATTTCTACCGCTTGTCCTGTTTGGGGTCGCTGGGGTGCTGGAGCCTATCTCAGCTGCATTCGGGCAGAAGACGGCGTACACCCTGGACAAGTCGCTACCTCATCACAGGACCAACACAGATAGACAGACAACATTCATACATATACATATACATACATATATATGTATGTTTGTCTGTTTGTATGTATATATATGTATGTATGTATACCGTATTTTTCGGATTATAAATCGCAGTTTTTTTTATAGTTTGGCAAGGGGTGCGACATATACTCCGGAGCAATTTATGTGTGAAATTATTAACACATTTCCATAAAATATCAAATAATAATATTTATCTCATCCGCAGAAGAGACTAAGAAAACGTCAGCAATCGTCACACACGTCAGCCGATAAGAATTCGGCGGGGGAGGGTCATGGCAGAAGTGCATTGTGGGTCATGGAATGCTAACTGCTATATGCTATATGCTACTGCCGTAGCTATTAAAATGGATCATTTCATTGTTGGCGGAAACTTATAAAAAGTGAAAAGGGCTGAAGAAAAATGGCGTTGAAAAGGAAATGATGTAGTGCAGATTACAAGCTGGACCTAGTGAACTATGCAGCAGAAAAGGACAAGAGGAAGCAGCGCATACCTTTGGAGTTGGCAGAGTTGTTTAGAAGCCACATCCAGGAAGAAGATTTCATGGGATTTATGGATTAGGAGTGAGAGATAGTTTGGTAAAGGTATGGCATGTTCTATATGTTATAGTTATTTGAATGACTCTTACCATAATATGTTAGGTTAACATAGCAGTTGCTTATTTATGCTTCATATAACCTACACTTATTCAGCCTGTTGTTCACCATTCTTTATTTATTTTAAATTGCCTTTCAAATGTCTATTTTTGCAGTTGGGTTTATCAAATTAATTTCCCCCAAAAATGTGACTTATACTCCAGTGCGACGTATATATGTTTTTTTCCTTCTTTATTATGCATTTTCGACCGGTGCGATTTATTCTCCAGAGCGATTTATAATCCTAAAAATACGGTGTGTATATACTGTGGCACCTGATTCTCACCAAGACACAGGATTGGGTTTGCAGAAAGCCAAAATGGGCATTTATTGTACAAGTCTTTGTAGGAAGGGCAATGTGTGGAATTATCAAAATTAAAGTGTCCATTAACAAACTTAAATATCTCCCATCCGGGGCTCTCAATCCTTCACACATCACACCTCTGAGTATGTCGTAGGTATTTGCTTGACACTGAGGAGAGCCAGACCTGAATGAGGCAGAGTTAAAAAGTGTTTGTATCTGGGACCCACCTGGCCGCACAGCTCGTGGCACTTCAGGCTGATTGAACAGGTAGAAGGGAATGTACCCGCCCCTCCATGATGCGGCCAAGGCTGGGGCGTTGTCTTCCGTCTTCCACTCTGCCTCCATGCCCAGTCAGGTGCTTACCTGTCAGGCGCTGCTTGAGTGAGACACCACAATATATATATATATATATATATATATATATATATATATATATATATATATATATATATATATGTAGGTGTGAGAAAAATCACAAGACTACTTCATCTCTACAGAACTGTTTCATGAGGGGTTCCCTCAATCATCAGGAGATTTTAATGGAAGCATTCACATACAATGGTTTATATAGGGCACAGAGTGGGTGGGTACAGGCAGGCGTAGGGTGTGGTGATTGGCTCATGTGTTACCTATCTAGTTTATTTACATATTCAACCACATGCAAAAAGGTAATACATTTTAAGGGATGAAATACCACAGGAAGTACACAGATGATGACACTCAGTGTTGAACATATTGATGTATTAGTGCTCAAAAAGTCCTTGATTGGTGAATTTATAATATGACATGTGTTTTTGATGGCAAAAACAGGCCAAAGATGGATAAATATTAGTCATGTTAGGGTAAAATGAAGTGAAAGTGAAATGAAGAGCGATGCCTTTTTTAGTGAGAAACAGCGCCCTCTGGCGTGAGTGTAAAAGCTTACAGCACCTGCTATTCCCAGGCGGTCTCCCATCCAAGTACTAACCAAGCCCGACCCTGCTAAGCTTCCAAGATCAGACGAGATGGGGCGTGTTCAGGGTAGTGTGGCCGTAAGCCAAACAAACTTGGAAAAACAACCTTTTTAAATGCAACTCTTACAGACGAGGTGGGACAAAATTATTATTGATCTTTCCAGCCTGGCGCGCATGCGTACACTAATGGCCTTTTTCTGGCTGGGTGTTTGTTGTCTTCCTTTGCTCCGCCGGTCAACTTGCATTCACCGTGGATATTTGCCTCCCCAGCTCCAGCGGAAGCTCCCCCACACCGTGCCCACACCGTGCCCACACCGTGCCCACACCGTGCCCACACCGTGCCCACACCGTGCCCACACCGTGCCCACACCGTGCCCACACTTCTCTCTCATGCTGCGGGGAGATTGCAGGAGAGGTGCCGCTCTCAACTCGGCTTCATGCTTAGGGACCCTCAACAAGTTACTATTGCCTTGACAAATCCACATCTTCTACATCAAAACACTGATTCATCTACAAGGAGCTCAAATAAATAGTCCTACCTTCTTAATATCCTGCACGCTTATTCTCTCTTAATTTCAGCATTTGTACCCATTTTTATTATAAAAAGAAAGACGTTTTTTTTTTAATAGTCTCCATCTCATGGAGACTACTTAATATTAGTAGGGATAACCTTTTAGTATAACACACACACTTTTATTTTAAAAAAAAAACATAAAAATACATAAATAAATAAAAAAATTACGATAGTAAAAATAATGGTTTCTTTTCAAAAGATACCCAGTCATGTGACCTAAAATCCCAAATTCACTTGATATTTGAAGTGCTTTTTTTGTTGTGTCATTCACACCTTTTAGTTTTAGAATTTAAGTTTAATTAACATGCACCTGGGGATAGGCCCCTCCCACCTCCAGAGACATGCACCTGGGGATAGGCCCCTCCCACCTCCAAAGACATGCACCTGGGGATAGGTTGATTGGCAACACTAAATGGTCCCTAGTGTGTGAATGTTGTCTGTCTATCTGTGTTGGCCCTGTGATGAGGTGGCGACTTGTCCTGGGTGTCCTTCCGCCCGAAAGTTTATTTCCTTCCCTTAATTGTTTCCAAACAGCGCCGGCAGTAAAACGGCCGATCGAACAAAACGTCAGTCATCGTCCTGGAAGCTGCGGAAGTCAGCTCACCAATCAGCTAAACAGACTCATTAACTCCATGGTGACGTTTTGGTGAGTTTCCTGAGGAATTAACAAAACTCAAACAATTTAAAAAAAAGAAGAATGCCATTGTGTAACAGACTTAAAAAGACACTTTATTAATATTTCGGAATGTTTTTGTTTTGTCGTTAAAGTATTGTGTTTGTGTGAATGTTATCTCTTTACTTTTGTTGATTGACTGTTATTTTATTTGACTCCTTCCCGTCATGGCATACCGTCAGGCTTCCGTAGTTTTCTCTAGCTTCTGGAGCTCCTCCCCTTTCTCCTCACTTCGCCGCTTGCGATGCTGAAGTGAAATTCAGGTCAACATTAATCAAAATAAGATCAGTTTTATTTGTATGAGTATTTTTTGGTCAGGAATATATTTCAAGTCCCAAAGCTGACCATTTTTTTCAAGCCAGCATGATTTTGAAATGCAAACTAATACTTTTTAAATACACGGCCTATTGTATGCCTTTTCATTTGGGGTCTAAGCTTTTATAAATAAAATAAAGCAACTGACGAGTAAATGATTGTCATATATTTGATATTGCTTAATTAACACAATACATTGGCAAACTCTGCCCAATTTGCTCTCGTACTTGGTTTAATGTTGTGTTCAATTCATTATAAATGAAATAAAACAACCAACAACTACACTTTGTATTGCTAAATTAACACAACACATCAGTTGAGGTCATCCCTGCATATTTACTGTGATCATTTTGCTATAATTAAATGAAGTAATTAATTCATTCGTTTGTACAGAGCACATTCTCATATTGTGTAATGATTACGATACATTGTTGTATTGTTTTATTGCTGCAAACTGTTACTGCATAATAGTCATGATAATACTCTCCCTTCTTCTTATCAGCTGCAGGAAATTCAATATTGTTTGTACGTTCCAGTGTCAACAAAGTATAGAATGTTGTTTTGAAAAGAAGTTCCTTTCTTGGGAGGTAGCGGAATGTCATCATTGTCCGTGATTGGTTAAATGTTAAAATATGCTAATGAGGCCGGAAGTAAACCAGGTTTTCTGTCATTGGTCAAATATTAGAATGTGTTGAAGAAAGTTGGACATCTGATTGGCTTAGAAAGTTGGAGGATGTCGGAATAAGGCACGCTGATTGCTTCATATCACTCAGTCTTGAACATATTGACGGATTATCGAATTTATAATTTGACATGTGTTTTTGTAGCCGGGTAAGATGGCAAAATCAGGCCAGGGATGGATAAATATTAGTCAAGTTAGGGTAAAATGAAGTGAAAGTGAAATGAACAGCGATGCCTTTTTTAGTGAGAAACAGCGCCCTCTGGCGTGAGTGTAAAAGCTTACAGCACCTGCTATTCCCAGGCGGTCTCCCATCCAAGTAGTAAGTACTAACCAGGTCCGAGTCAGCAGACCCGTGAAGAAAGAAGTCTGCCTATTGCCCAAATGTCTTTTAATTACGAGCAGACTCATGAAGAAAGAAGTCCGGCTATTGCCCAAATGTCTTTTAATGACAGCAATGCACTCTGGAGGGAACGTGCGCCCTCCTGTGGACTTCGGCCGCAACTGCACAAAATTCATTATTTCCAAGTGTGCCTTATTTAGAGAATAATAAATACATGTTTACTGTATGAATGTTAAATACATGATTAGTATATAATTAAATATACGTTTAGTATATGATTATCAAATACATGTTCAGTGTATTAATATTAAATACATGTTCAGTGTACACATGTTTAGTGTATAAATGTTAGATACATATTTAATATTAAATACATGTATACTGTATGAATATTAAATATATAATTAGTATATGATTAAATATGTTCAGTGTATTAATATTAAATACATGTTCAGTGTATACATGTTTAGTGTATAAATGTTAGATACATATTTAATATTAAATACATGTATACTGTATGTATATTAAATATATAATTAGTATATGATTAAATATGTTCACTGTATTAATATTAAATACATGTTCAGTGTATACATGTTTAGTGTATAAATGTTAGATACATGTTTAATATTAAATACATGTATACTGTATGAATATTAAATATATAATTAGTATATAAAATTAAATATGTTTCGTGTATTATTATTAAATACATGTTTAGTGTATTAATATTAAATACATGTTCAGTGTTTAAATATTAAACAGATGTTTAGTGTATTAATATTAAATACATGTTTAGTGTATAAATATGAAATACATGTTTGGTGTATAGATATTAAATACATGTTTGGTGTATGGATATTAAATACATGTTTGGCGTATAAATTAAATATATGTTCAGTGTATAATTATTGAATACATGTTTGGTGGATGAATATCAAATTCATGTTTAGTGTATGAATGACCAGATTTATGAGGAGGGGATGTGCGCCCTCCTGTGGACTTCTGCCGCAGGTGCACACGAATAAATTATTTCAGAGTGTGCCTTATTTATAGAATAATAAATACATGTTTACTCTATGAATATTAAACAATATGATTAGTATATGAAAATTAAACATGTGTTTAGTATATTAGAATTAAATACATGTTCGGTGTATTAAAATTAAATACATGTTAAGTGTATACATATTAAATACATGTTTAGTATATGATTATCAAATACATGTTCAGTGTATTAATATTAAATACATGTTCAGTGTATGAATAATACATGTATAGTGTATGAATATTAAATACATGTTTAGTGTATGAATATTAAAAACATGATTAATGTATTAATATAAAATACATGTTTAGTGTATGAATATTAAATACATATTTAGTGTATGTATATTAAAAAAAAATATATATATATGTTTGGTGTATGAATAATACATGTTTAGTGTATAAATATTAAATACGTGTTTACTGTATGAATATTAAATATATGATTAGTATATAGTTATATATATGTATATAGTATATGATTATTAGATACATGTTTAGTGTATAAATATTAAATACGTGTTTAGTGTATTAATCTTAAATACATTTTTAGTGTATAAATATTAAATACATTTTTAGTGTATGTATATTAAATATATATACATGTTTAGTGTATGAATAATATAAGTTTAGTGTATAAATATTAAATACATGTTTACTGTATGAATATTAAATATATGATTAGTATATAGTTAAATATATATTTAGTATATGATTATTAAATACATGTTTAGTGTATAAATATTAAATACATGTTTAGTGTATAAATATTAAATACATGTTTAGTGTATTAATATTAAATACATGTTTACTGTATGAATATTAAATACATGTTCAGTAGGGCTGAGAATCTTTGGGTGTCCCACGATTCGATTCAATATTGATTATTGGGGTCACGATTTGATAATATATTGATTTTTTCGATTCGATTCTCGATTCAAGAAATGTATTTTTCCGATTGACAAGGATTGTGTATTGATTCAATACATAGATTTCAGCAGGATCTACCCCAGTCTGCTGACATGCTAGCAGAGTAGTAGATTTTTTTTAAAGCTTTTATAATTGTAAAGGACAATGTTTTATCAACTGATTGCAATAATGTAAATTTGTTTGAACTATTAAAAGAACCAAAAATATGCCTTATTTTATCTTTGTGCAAACATTGGACACAGTGTGTTGTCCAGCTTATGAGATGCCATGCAAGTGTAAGCCACTGTGACACTATTGTTCTTTTTGATTATTTTTATAAATGTCTAATGATAATGTCAATGAGGGATTTTTAATCACTGCTATGCTGAAATGATAACTAATATTGATACTGTTGTTGATAATATTCATTTTTGTTTCACTACTTTTGGTTTGTTCTGTGTGGTGTTTGTGTCTCCTCTCAATTGTTCTGTTTATTGCAGTTCTGAGTGTTGCCGGCTCAGCTTTGCTTTTGGAATTGGATTGCATTGTTATGGTATTGCTGTGTATTAGTTTGTTGGATTGATAAAAAAAAATATATATATATTTTTTAAAAATGAGAATCGATTCTGAATTTCACAACGTAAACAATTCCTTTCGTATTCGAATCGATTTTTTCCCCGAACCCCTAATGATTAGTATATAATTAAATATATGTTTAGTATATGATTATTAAATACATATTTAGTGTATAAATAATAAATACATGTTTAGTGTAATAATATTAAATACATGTTTAGTGTAATAATATTAAATACATGATTAGTGTATTAATATTAAATACATGTTTATTGTATGATTATTAAATACATGTTTAGTGTATAAATTGTTATGACTCTTCTTCGGCATGGTAGTGCCGGTGTGGTTTTCCCGTGGATGCGTCCAAGCAGAACACAGCAAAGGTAAGATATAAGGTATTTATTTAATAACAAAAGGCTATGAACAAAAACACTGGTGTAAAGAGAAAAGGTAAACAAAAGACGCTAGCGTGAAAGCTAGGATAAACACAAGGAAAACTAAAACTTGGCACAAGGACACAAAAGAGTAAACAAAAACATTCAGCTTGAAAGCTGGAAAATAAAGTGGTTTAGCGTGAGAGCTAGCGAGAAAATACATACATAGAATGATGAGAGTCGTCACTGTTGCGTGTGGGAAAATTAGGATCAGAGAATGAGAAAATAGAAAAGGTGAGCTTAAATAGGAGGGTGAAAATTAGTAGCAGGTGTGCGGGGCGAGACTAACAGGTGGACTGATGTGTAACCATAGTGATGGACAAAAACAGGAAATAAACGGGTCAGACTGAGAATGAAAAAACAAACGTGAAAATCTGAGCAGCAGATCGCAACATAAATATTAAATACATCTTTAGCGTATGAATTAAATATATGTTTAGTGTATGATTATTTAATACATGTTTAGTGTATGAATATTAAATACATGTTTAGTGTATTAGTATTAAGTATATGTTTAGTGTACAAATAGTAAAAATAAGTTTAGTGTATAAATATTAAAAACTATGTTTAGTGTATGAATGGTAAATAAATGTTTAGTGTATGAATAACAAATACATGTTTAGTGTATAATTATTAAATACATATTTAGTGTATTGATATTAAATACATGTTTGGTGTATAATTATTAAATACATATTTAGTGTATTGATATTAAATACATGTTTGGTGTATTGATATTAAATACATGTTTGGCGTGTAAAATAAATATATGTTTAGTGTATAATTATTGAATACATGTTTGGTGTATGAATATCAAATTCCTGTTTAGTGTATGAATGACCAGATTTATGAAGAGGTAATGTGCGCCCTCCTGTGGACTTCTACCGCAATTGCACACAAAGAAATTAATTATTTCCGAGTGCGCCTTATTTAGAGGATAATAAATACATGTTTACTGTATGAATAATTAAACAATATGATTAGTATATGAA